>NW_028318068.1:5280000-5580000 GCF_062004578.1 Staurois parvus
TCCATGTTCTGTGTACTGTGGGAAATAGTGTGGGAAATAGTGTTCTGTGTACTGTGGGAAATACTGTGGGAAATAACTGTGGGATATAGTGAATGCAGCATCCGGGGAGAGTGGATATAGTGAATGCAGGGTCCGGGGAGACCAGATATAGTGAATGCAGGGTCCGGGGAGACCAGACATAGTGAATGCAGGGTCCTGGGAGACAAGATATAGTGAATGCAGGGTCCGGGGAGACCAGATATAGTGAATGCAGGGTCCGGGGAGACCAGATATAGTGATTGCAGGGTCCGGGGAGACCAGATATAGTGAATGTAGGGTCCAGGGAGACCAGATATAGTGAATGCAGGGTCCGGGGAGACAAGATATAGTGAATGCAGGGTCCGGGGAGCCCGGATGTAATGAATGCAGGGTCCGGGGAGAGCAGATATAGTGAATGCAGGGTCCTGGGAGACCAGATATAGTGAATGTAGGGTCCGGGGAGACCGGATATAGTGAATGCAGGGTCTGGGGAGACCAGATATAGTGAATGTAGTGTCCAGGGAGACCAGATATAGTGAATGCAGGGTCCGGGGAGACCAGATATAGTGAATGCAGGGTCCGAGGAGACCAGATATAATGAATGCAGGGTCCTGGGAGACCAGATATAGTGAATGCAGGGTCCGGGGAGACCAGATATAGTGAATACAGGGTCCTGGGAGACCAGATATAGTGAATGCAGGGTCCTGGGAGACCGGATATAGTGAATGCAGGGTCCGGGAAGAGCTGATATAGTGAATGCAGGGTCTGGGGAGACCAGACATAGTGAATACAGGGTCCTGGGAGACCAGATATAGTGAATGCAGGGTCCTGGGAGACCAGATATAGTAAATGCAGGGTCCGGGAAGAGCGGATATAGTGAATGCAGGGTCTGGGGAGACCAGATATAGTGAATACAGGGTCCTGGGAGACCAGATATAGTGAATGCAGGGTCCGGGGAGACCAGATATAGTGAATGCAGGGTCCGGGAGACCAGATATAGTGATTGCGGGGTCCGGGGATACCAGATATAGTGATTGTGGGGAGACCAGATACAGTGAATACAGGGTCCGGGGTTTAGTAACACTTTAAGGATATCCCTGTCATTGCTGGGAAAAGACCAGTAATGTACAGCCACTGATAAACGTTCTGTACAGATCTGTGTAGCACATGAATAATGACTACTGTAAAATTGCCATTTATTTCAATCAGTGAATTAATTAGTATGAATATAGAATTTCCTTTGAATCTATGAATCTTTCATATGGGTCACCATTAGATCTGCTTCCTCCTGTATTCTGTGAATTATTACAAGAGACGGAACGTTCGTCATGTGCCTGGCTATATCTCAGGAGCATGAATATTTTTTATCTTAGCTAAACCCTCCGCATTCTTAATTAATGATTCCCTTTACCATAAATGTATAAACATATTAAACAGACATTTCCACTTTTGAGTCCACGTTTACTTATGAGCTGTTAACAGGCCAGGCTTTATTTCCTTGATCAATCATCTAATCACCTTAATGTATGTCTTTTTTCGGTGCTGCATACTTTGTTCTTTTGCCGCGATTTCATGCATAGTGCAGCTCACAGTAAGCTTGGCAGAGGAGTTCTTACAGGGAGATCTGAGGACAGTTTTTATTGTCCCTCTTACCAGAGAATCCCAGAATAAAAGGAGGCAAATGCACACACAAAACAATATGATGCAGTAAAATAATTAGATTTAGAAAATAAGTAATAATAAAAATAATAAAAAGGATAATTTTAAAATTAAGTATTGCACATACTAAATGACACACAGAAGCATGTGTGTTCTGTTCCAAATGCCGCTAACATGCCTTCTTGGACCCAGGTTCTTTAGACAGTGTAGTCACCTGCTGACTTCGCACCATCTACAGGCAGCTTAACTCCTCAATAAGAAACAGAAGTTGAATCCAACACAATTTTACTTCAAAACAAGGGAAGAAAGGGAGCACCAGCCTAGTGCATTACCGGAGAATACATTTTATTCAATCCAGAAGAGATACGTAATATTTGCTCTGAGGAAGAGGGGATAACCCCTTGAAACGCGTCATCCATTTGAGGGTCTTCTCGTGTTTGGGAGCTGACCTGGTGACTTGGTTGCTTTGGATATTGACATGCCTTTGATACTACAGTACATATCTCTTCTGGATTTAATAAAATGTATGCTCAGGTAATGCACTAGGCTGGTGTGCCCTTTCTTCCCTTGTTTTGCAGTGATTAATTTGGTTTCTTCCACCTTTCAGAGGGCAGGAAGGCCTGTGCTGGCGTTGGACGCACAAGGATCTGAAGTTCCCATATCATCTTAACACTCCTGGGACACTCTTCTTGCCTTTTCTTCTGTACAATTTTACTTCACTTAATGACAGTACAAAGGATGTTTTTCCAATATTTTGAAGTGTAAAAAGACAATGACTTAGCCCTGTCTCTGTGAATAACTAACACTGACTGATGAAATATTGAAGAAGTGGGGAAGGTTTAGCTAAGACTAAACTAACTAGCACTAAACAGGAGGGCAGGACAGAGGAAGATTCCAAAATCACATTAGTAGTAAATTGCAGTGGCCCAAAACTGCCACTAGATGTCAGCACACTACAAAAAAAATGATAACCTCCTGCACTTCATTACAACACATAAAAAAAATACATGAACGCGAGGCACAACAATGTTGGACTGTGCCTATTTGGTTTTGTTTTCTGGTTGTAACGGTGGAGTTTGATCTCCATCTGTCATGGAAATTTTGTAAATGCTTTTGATTCAATTGTAATTTTTGTGAATAATATTCATGGTTTATATAGTGTCAACAGTTAGTGCAGCACTGTACAATATACAGGATACATATGCACAGATTTCTTGTGTTCACCCTCCTAATAGATTACTCCCAGTGGCGTCCCTAGGCAGTTGTGGGGGGTGCGCGCTGCATCGGGAGACACCTACCTCACAGGGTGACAGCAGACCCGTTCCACAAAAAGGTAAATTGTAAGGCAAGCCAACGATCCCCGCAGGATGGATCGGATCTGCGGATTGAGCATAATGGATCGGAGTCCGATCCATTATGCTCAATCCACAGGTCCAATCCATTCTGCGGGGATCGTCAGAGGGGGTGTCACTAAGTGTTATCGCACTGGGTGACACCAACCCTAGGGACGCCCCTGATTACTCCATTCATACTAAACATGGTGAACAGAGGTATCGCCACTCCTGGCCATTGTATTCGGATGGCCACACACCTGCTGTTGTGTAATACCCAAATGTGACTGCATCTAATAGGACCCGGTCACTGTTTGGCTGACAATTTTCTGCTAGGCTCCTTTGATATTTCAGACTAGGTTGGTTGAGCCAGGAGATGCTGACAGGGCCAACCACAACTCTAAATTCAAGCCTTGAATGGCCAGCTTTACAATACAATTCAACACAAGACGAATAGGAGGACCTTGCTCATGAAAGCTTACACTCTAAAAGCAAGGGGCAAGTGATACAAAAGCAGGGGCGGACTGACCATTTGGAAACTTGGGCACTGCTCGAGGGCCCGGGGTCAGTAGGGGGCCTCATGAGATGCCCCTGGTACCTTTTTCATAATCTTTTTTGAGTTTGGGCAAGGACACAAGGGCCCCATGATCCCCTATTGCCCGGGGGCCCCATGAGTTGTCAGTCCGCCCCTGTACAAAAGGTAACAGCTGTGGGGGGTGGAGGAAGAAAAATATAAGCTTTTAGGTGGAGGTGGAAAAGGCTTCCCTGAAGAGATGAGTTTTCAGTGATCACCTAAAGGTGGACAGAGTACTGGACAGATTGGTGTAGGGAGTCCCAGAGGAAAGGAGAGGCTCTGGAGAAATACTGGAAGTGGGCATGGGTGGAGAGGATGAGGGAGCTAAAGAGTAGGAGGTCTTGGAGGAGCAGAGAGGACAGTTGGGGTGAAATGTTTGGGATGAGATTGGTGATGTAGCTTGGGGCATTTGTTGGGTGAGCAGAAGCCAGTGGAGGGATTAGCCACTAGGAGTGGTGGACACTGAGGGGTTTATTTACTAAAGCTGGAGAGTCCAAAATCAGACTCCTTTCTGCATAGAAACCAATCAGCTTCTAACCTCAGCTTGTTCAATGAAGCTTTGGCAATGAAACCTGGAAGCTGATTGGTTTCTATGCAGAAGGGAGTCTGATTTTGGACTCTCCAGCTTTAGTAAATAAACCCCTGAGTGTTTGGTAAGGTGGGTGAGCCTGGGAGCAGAATTCATCATACACAAATGGGGGGATAGCCTGCGTAGAGGTAGGCCAATGAAGTAGGAGTATAAAATGCTCTTAGAACAACATGAAATCTGCCTGGAAGAAAAGCAAAATACGTTTTAATCAGTAGGCAAATTCTGGAACTGCATTTCATGGCCACAGTAAAGTTGGTTCCACAGAACTTACTGGCACAAGCCAACTTCCATTTATAACTAATGTCCCCATTTGGCAGAAAAGAAGTACTGTGGGGGGTAGTTCTGGAATGAAGGTTCTATTGTAGCAAAAGTGTTTTTTTTTTATCCTTTAATCCTTTATTGGGTTACTTTTTTTTAAATTTATTATTACTTAACTTTTTAAGTTATTTTGACTAACTTTTTATTTATTTATTTTTTAATTTTATTTTTACTTGAATTTTTTCTTTTTTTACAATAAAAACAATCTTTTTTTTACAATAATATCTCAAATTCCAGGCTCACTAAACTTTCCCTTTAAACTATTCTTTGTGCTACAGTCTATCCAGTGAATCACATAAACTAATTATTTACCAAGGTCTGTTCTGTTGCTGACACATATATTCATAAAATCCTTTGGCCTTCTATTTATTTTAACTGGTTTTAGTTTCCTCTACTGGTTGTGTTTCCGCCTGTGGAAATTTTCTTACCCCAGCTATGAAATTGTGGGGGTTATAAGTCCTGTATAGTCTCCGGCATGATAAATGTAGTTTCTTTTTAACAATAGTCACACAAATCCTAATAGCTACATAAATCACTCGCTGTAGCACCCAAGTTTTCACCAGCTTTGATAAATGGACCGCACGGTACAGCGACATACGCAAACCATGGCTACATTTAGTAAAATTATAAATCATTTCTAACGTACTGTATCTGGTTTACATATCAGCAACATTTGGTTAATATCCCGGCCATTGTTCTTACGATTCCAATTACGGGGAACAAAAATTATTTCACAATTTTATTTATTGTCCAGGAAAAAAAAATATATTCATATGTATACACACAATTTTTATTATTTTAATTACAAATTTAATTTGGTTAGACCTTCTCTCACATGTACAATTAAGAATGGCAAATTTCCTGTAATCAGTGGTAACACAATTCTATTGTTTTATTATTTTTCCACACAAACCATTATAACAGTTTTTTTTTTAAAAGGATCACAGTATATTTTCAGCAAGTACACATATTAAATGATTATTAAAAAACACATGCAGGCTCCACCTCCGGAACATCGCCAAGATACGCTCCTTCCTTACCCCAGACACCACTAAACTACTCGTACACTCCCTGATTATCTCACGCCTTGACTACTGCAACTCCCTCCTCACCGGCCTACCCCAGTGCAGGCTCTCCCCGCTTCAGACCATCCTGAACTCAGCGGCCAGACTCATCCACCTCACCAGCCGCTCCACCTCTGCCACCCCCCTCTGCCTCTCCCTCCCCTGGCTCCCCATTGCCCAACGCATTAAATTCAAATTGCTCACCCTGACCTATAAGGCCATTCACAACACTGCCCCTAACTACCTCACCGACCTGATTCCCAGGTACCACCCTACCCGTACCCTTCGCTCTTCACAGGACCTCCTTCTATCTTGCTCCCTGGTCTCCTCCTCCCACGCACGACTGCAAGACTTCTCCAGGTCCTCCCCCATCCTCTGGAACTCACTACCCCAATCCATCAGACTGTCACCTTCCCTCCTCACCTTCAGGCGCTCCCTGAAAACCCACCTCTTCAGGGAAGCCTACCCCACCCTCACCTAACAGCCGCTGCCCTTCCCTCCTCCTACCACTCCATCCCCCACAGCCGTTTCCTCTTGTGCCTCTACCCCCTCCCTCCTAGATTGTAAGCTCGAAAGAGTAGGGCCCTCTTACCCCTTGTGTACTGTTTGATGTTACTGTTCTGTTTCATGTATTGTCCCCCCCTCTATTGTACAGCGCTGAGCAAACCCTTTGGCGCTATATAAACTCGATAAATAAATAAATAAATAAAAACTGACCTGAAAGCAGTTGCTGTTGCATATTTGTATTATTTTTAAAATACTATAAATATATTTAAATAAATATATTTATTAAGGATTGGCTTGATATAGCTCAACCGTCAAGATTCGACCAGTCCCTCTTGTCGATATAAAACTTATATACCAGCTTATTTTTATTTATTTTTTTCTTTTCTCTGCCGCGGTCCCCTTGGTGCCCCCCCCCCCCTTTTTTTTTTTGGTGTCTGTTCGTTTGTCTCTTTTCTCTTCGCTCCTTTCTTTCCTCTTGTATAGTCTGTCTTCTTCAGGTTATTTGTGCTGATTGTGATTCCTGTTTTGAGTCCCGTACCAGCAATACTGCACCCATGTGCTGGACTCCTTTGAGAGCCCTGCGTGTTAACTACCTCTCTGTACTCAGAGAGGCTCTTTCTCCTATTCATCTCGCATTCTGTATGTTGATTCTGCAACAATTTTTCCTGAGAGTTTATTATGTTATTAGTCTCTAAATGTCTATCATTTTTGCAATTTATTGTCTTTTTCTTTCTGTACGGCACTTATGTATGCAGTTTATTTTCATGTTTTCTCATCAGTACATATTCTGTATTATCCATCGAATCTTTTGTATGTTATATTCCTGCTGGTCATTGCATATGTTCTTGACTGATTCTCTGCTGTTTCCTATTCTATAATAAAATTCTTTGTAAAAGAAATATATTTATTAAGGAAATTCAAGAATTTAAAGTGACCCTAAACTCTGGTTTAATAAAAGAATTCTAATCAAATATGTATTCTTAAAGTGGTTTTACGTACATTCATTCTATGCAGCCCCCCAATACTTACATGTGCCCCATCGTGTCCCATCCAGGCATGTGCACAGGAGCCTCAGTTCTCCAGGGACTCTCCTTCCTTATAGGCTGAGATAGCAGCGGGAGCCATTGTGAGCCAATGAGAAGAGACAGGAGGTGGGGCTTAGCCACGGCTCTGCATGAGAATGGATATGTACAGCAGCGGCTCTGGAGCAAGCCTGCTTGGGTGTCCCCATAGTAAGCTGCATTCTCTGGGGGCACTCAGCAGGAGAAAGGGGCCAGGAGCTTAGACAGAGGACCCAAGAAGAGAAAGATCAGGGCTGCTCTGTGCAAAACGGCTGCACAGAGCAGGTAAGTATGACATGTTTGTTATTTTTTTAAATAATGCCCAAAGCTTTATTATTACTTTAACTTTCAAAATTCCCTTCTGTTGCTCTCAGCCTCCTCCAAATGCCTTTTTTTTTTGCTGTTGTGATCTGACTTCCTGTTAGAAGATGGCTACGTTTGTTCTCCATGGTCCCACTGTATGTAGGAGCATAGCCACTCTTTCGTGCTCACTCCGGAGAGGGACTAGAGACACATTGTTCCTTCTGCCATGGCATCCATCACAACATATCTGGTGCGTCTGGGTATAAAGGAGCATGTGACCCCCTTCCCATGAAGAAGCAGCCAATTGCTTAAAACATTATCATTATACATGATGAAGGGGAGTTACGTCATTGTTCCCTTCAAGCCCCGATGCCTGTCAACACCTGGTAATTTACTAGTCTAAAGACTTGCAAGGCTAAAAATGTACTTGCTTTGAAATGCATTGAAATGCAGAATTGTATTTTTTGCATCCCCATGGGCCATCCTAGAATCTGGAGCCTTGGACAATGGCCCATTCTGCCATTATGTTCTTCTTCCATTATATGCACTTTTTACAGTTCTGTGACTCAGAAAAAAATTTAAGTCAGGGGTCCAGCATAACTATCATGCAACTAGTATTTTTAGAAGGTCACCAATAGCAGTCCTCTCCCATTTTTCTCATGATTGGTTTAAATAGTTGAATGGTTATGAAAGCAACCAGACAAATTATTTCTGTGTAAAATTATCAGGGTGCTTCTAAGTGGTTCATAACAAGTACATTATTCTTACATTTATTGAAAAATAAGATTGTTTTGGAGAAAATAGAGTTTAGGCCTCGTTAACACTTGAGTGACTCTACCACGTTGCGTTTTTGTGCTTTTTTGCATGTTTTTTTTAGTATTTTTGGAGTAGCACCTTTCATTTGAATGGACCTCTCTGCACACCGAAAATGTAAATTTTGGTATTGAGTCAAGCGTGTTTTGTGCCACACGTTTTTGCGTATTTAGATGCTTGTAAAAAGTGTTGCCAGAAACACAGGCAGAATCCTTTGTTTCTGCTATGCCCAGGTGTGAATGGGACCTTAATGTTGAAGTGAATGTCACAGGGAAGATTTGCTATGTTAATTGTGCCTAAGCAGTACCCTGAAAAATGTACCTTTTGCCTGGAATTCCTTCAAAAACATAGTGTATTTCCTGGTACGTGAGGGTGCCTAGGCACTCTGGTGGATGCAGACTCTGCTACCTCTGCTAGTCTCAGCTTGAGACTTGGTGATGTCACTACAGGGCTGCTCACAGTTCTCCTTGCTGGAGACTCTGATATGAGGTAGTAAAGCCATGCCTCTACCAAGATGGTCGCTTCCAGTGCAAAAAAAGACATGATAAGTCAATGGGGAAAGGATCAGCTGCAGGGAGACCATAGGCAATACTGGTGACCAGTCCTTGGCCCTCTGCCTGCCTTTCTTCGGCACAGCTTCTAGAATTCAGGTACTCTTTACACAGAAACTACATGACCAAGGGAGAATCTAGGGACTAGGAAGGAATTTTAAAGAATTCTGGTGGTCAGCTTAGGTAGGAGATGCAGGGATTGCTTCCGGAGGGAGTAGTGGCATCTATTTTAAGATCTGCCAAGCTGGAAAGCTGTCCTGCCTGCCCATCCATTAAGAATGTTGTTGAGGTCACTAGGGAGGTAATTTGTCATGGCAGCTGGTATTTGGCATTTTACAATAAGGATTTGGTAAAAGAGACACATCTGATGGTATGGAAACCTCTGGTACTTGGTGGTTGTAGTGTCCTTATGTGGTGTTTTAAAAAAGGAGGTCCTCGAGTCGTTGAGTTACAGCTAAGAAAAGGTGACTAAAACAGATTTATATCAAACATCATTGATTCTCTTTTGTTATGCTTTAATAAAATGGCTGTTGTGACCAATTAGATTCATGCGATGCAGTCTGCTGTTTTTATTACAAACCTTTGGTGAAAAAGTTGGACTCAAATCTTGACAAAGCTTCAGTCAAGAACTAATTTTGGTAATTGTGTTCTTTCTTTCTTTGCTTCAAAAAAAGTTACGAATGTAAAACAATGTAATTTTCTAGAAAATAAAAAAGTCATACTACTGTGCTTTTGATGTGGGATAAAAGCAACAAAATACAATGTAGCCATATGAGTATAAAAAGAAAACAAAGCAGAAATTACTTTGAAATGATGAACGCAAGGTCTACAATAAAGCACAATGGGCAGCTAAATCATCTCCTCACTGATAAATCTTCCAGGTTTCCGGCCTTCATTTAGCATTGTTAGGTTGGGTTTTTTTCCTTTCCTACTGTCAGAAAATCCAATTAACTGTAAAAATGTCCTTTCCTTTTAATGTGCCTTTTTTTGGAGGCTGTTAATCAAATTGTTCAGGATTAAAGCTAGGGGGCACTGAAAATATGTGGGTTGGAATGGCTACTGTGACGTAATGAGGTTAAATGTATAATTTAATTATTGTAATCTAAAAGGGAAGACTGCCACCTGCTTAGTTTAGCCACTGGGGGCTACACCCATTCATGGTAGAGGTGCATTATAGCTGGCAGAGCATCAAGGATCAATACAGCATCAGGAGAACCTGCAAGATAGCTTGATCCCAGATAATGTGGCCGACATCTAGAAATGTGCATGCCAGAAATATGTTTTGTTTCGGATGCATTCATTTGTTGAAGAATTGTGTTTCGTCATATTCGTTATGTTGAACCAATTCATTTTCAGAATTTATTTCTTAACTTCGGCATTCGTTTTGTATATTCGTTGGTCCAGGTGGATTCCAAAAATTTGGTAGTTTTTCCGAAAGATTGCTAAATATTCAATATATTATCAAATTGGACGGATTTGGTATAGCTTTTAGCTGGAGAGTGTTAATATAACTAAATATGATACTTGAGGTGACTAGTGTCTAAAATGAAGCTTAATATGTTTTCTTAACCTAACTGGACTTCCTTGTACTGCATAAAACAAAACCATGGTGCATTCTCCATGTAGAAAAATGTAAAGTTAATTAATTAATTAATTTTATTTTTATTCTTTCCAGTACAAGTGCCAGGACCAGTAGAAAATCTTCAGGTGGTTTCTACATCTCCTACATCGATTCTGATTTCCTGGGAACCCCCAGCTTATGCGAACGGCCCCGTACAAGGCTACAGAGTTCTGTGTACAGAAACCATATCAGGAAGAGAACAGGTGAGCCATCAGAAATTGCAATTCACGAGTCCGGAAACTCTATGATGATTTTTTTTAATGTTCTAAAAGCCTAAGCCTAAACATTATAAATGCAGATTGCATATTTAGCAAGGAATTTGGCATGGTGTGCTCTTTTAACCCCGCTGGCTCTATATACATCTGTGCATTAGGGTAACATATAATTTTCTGAATAGGAACCCAACACACCTGGTCAGTGTAACACAACGCACAGGAATTTTAGTGCACCACAATGCTTAGATGTGAACCTGCAGGTGGACAGTCAAGCAAGGTTAGTGCAGCTCAACCAAAACCAGGATGCTGGAATAAGATCAACAGCTACTATAGGTCAGGAGAGTTACAAGCTCCTGACACTAGTAAAAAAACCTCCCTTCACCCATGTATTTTTGACTTGTATTTGGACATTTGCCAGAACCCATACAATTTTATGTTGCATACAGGAATCTGCAAATAGATGTATATTCAAACATGCACACTCATATCTGAAAATAATGTTCCTCTGGTCTTTTGGGGTATGTTTTCCTGGTAGACCTTGGACCATTTTTGTTTCAGTTTCTGGATTATTTCAGTATCTTTTTGAAAGCAGTTCTCTCCAGAACTGTGGTTTATATTCTAAATGTTACTTTTTTGACATTTATAACGCTGCCCCAAACTACCTCACCGACCTGATACCCAAATACCACCCAACCCGTAATCTTCGCTCCTCACAAGACCTCCTACTTTCTAGCTCCCTGGTCTCCACCTCCCACGCCCGACTGCAGGACTTCTCCAGGACTTCCCCCATCCTCTGGAACTCACTACCCCAATCCATCAGACTGTCACCTACCTTCCTCACCTTTAGGCGCACCTTGAAAACCCATCTCTTCAGGGAAGCCTACCCCGCTCTCACCTTACAGCCGATCTCCTCCACTCCTCCTACCTCTCCATCCCCCACAGCCACTTCCTCCTGTACCACTATCCCCTCCCTCTTAGATTGTAAGCTCGAAAGAGCAGGGCCCTCGAACCCCTCGTGTTTTGTTTTGTTACTGTATTGTCTCATGTTCTGTCCCCCACTATAATGTACAGCGCTGAGCAAACCTTTTAGTGCTATATAAATACTGTATAATAATAATAATAATACTTTAAAACTGCAATTCTCAATGTTTTTTTTACCCCAGAGGAACCCCTAAAATAATATTCAGGTCTCTGGGGACCCTTACTAAAACCATTTCATTGGAGGGTCAATGGCAAAAATGTCCCTTTACGTTAGTGGTCAATAGAAGGAATACAACCTTTAGAGTGATGGTCATAGCACCTCCCTTAAGGACATCTAAAATGTAATTAGTGCCATGCTACTGGTGTTGCCAGGTGTTGTTAGTCTTGAAACAATGCAGGCACCATCAGATGGGAGGTCAATCAGCCACAGGTCAAGGAACCAAGAGCAAGCTTTGGAACCCTTGTTGAGAATGGCTGCTCAAAACATTTAAAGCAGAACCTCTTTCCTGCTGATCATTGTTTCATTGATACACCCCAGAACTCTATTTGTTTCCCCCACTGCCGGGCCACACAGTTTACTCACTTTGGAATCCTCTAAAATTTGCACCCCCAAATCCTTTTCTTGTGTAATTCTAAAACTCTACCTCCAATAATGTGGTGCACTTAGTCATTGAATTACCACTGTATGCTACAAAGGTGTTTATGAGAAACTGACGAGGGCGACTGATCGCTTAGAGCTTCTATCCCGATACGCATGGACTTTCCTATGCCCTGTACACTTGCTGTGACCAACCACTGCAAATAGCCGTGTTCTTAACGAAGGGCTGGAAGCCAAACGCCTTGACTCCAAGTTGGTGACATTGGGCTTTTGAACATGGCCTACTGTTTGACTGTTCGACTTGTTACGTTTTTGTTCCTTTTTTTTTAGTAATTGACAGATAAAGTTCTTTGACAGACGCAATTAAATGATTTCTGATAATGCTGTTAACAGTAGGTACAGATGTATAACAAGCCATTGAATCCCTGTACAATATTAGGACAGACAAGTATCGCCCCGTTAGCGATTAGCTGGGGTTTGAAGATCTTTGTAGATCATTAGTCAGGCTGAGCCTAAAGTAATTCCATTCTGATGTGGAGGTCACATCTCTGGAAGGACATAAAACAGTGATCAGCTGAAGATGGACTTATACGGTGCACAGTTTGCTTTTAAAAAGCGTGTGAACATTATGAAAGAAATGAGGGAGAACAGGAGCTAATGGATACATTCTCTGATGATGGATAAATGTCTAAAGATGATCTTTACCAAGAGATAGAAAGATGGAAGAGCCGAGCAAATATTTGATGAGCTGGTTTCTCTTTTTTTTTCCCCGTTAAATTGCCTGTGTGGTGGTAAAGTTACATACCGCCTGTCATAATATAAGCAAAGATGGCGAGCAAGGTTGTTTTTTACTATTTTTACACCAGAAGGTTTTATGGTATTTGAAAGGTTGATATTAAGTTATGTCTATAAGGCAGAAACAAAATACAAGGCCAGATTATTTGCTAGCCCCTGCCCCCTGAATAAAAAAATACTAATTTATAAATAACAATTGTTATTAATAATTTTTGAATACAAAAGAAATAAATAAAACACTAAATTAAAGGATCACTATAATGAAAATACTTGTATGCAATATTGTGGTTACTATATTAGATTAATACCTGTAATGAAACAAACCATTTAACACTGCCAAACACTGCTTACTATGGTCAACATTTATTCATAGGTTTTCATATTTGAATTTTGTTTTTTAAACCTATCCCTGTAACTGCTCAAACATGGTTCAAGTCAGTTTTGTGTTTATTGAAAGTCAGCAACTACAAAAACTGTAGCTGCTGACTTTTAATAAACACACACTCACCTGTCCCGGGGTCCAGCGATGCTCACCCGCACCGTCACTTCTCTCCCTCTTCTCTCCTCGGTGCCGGCATCTCAACTGTGGGCACCCAACTTTGACAGCTTGAGGCTTCACAGCTAGGTGCCCACTGCACATGCACAAGTTGCGCTGCGCATTCTGATTGGTCCAGCAATCTTTTGGGACCTGTGAAGGTTCCCAGGAGACTGCGGGAGGAAGGAGGGTGACCGAATGTCCGGTTCACTTCGCCGCAGCGAACTGAGCCAGAAGTGGGAGTAGGTCCTTGTCAAAAACAGGTATCCAGTGCCCCCCCAGAAGGCGCCAAATAGGACAATGGAGTGCGGGAGGAGGTAAACAAAGCAGCTTCCACTTTTGAGTGGAACTTCGTTTTAAACATCAGCTTTAATTTGTATGTTGCTTACTTAAAGTGGTTGTAAACCTCAGGCATGAAATATGAACAAAGCATATCCCTCTATAGTGTCTGCTTGTCTCAAATAAGTGCACTAAGTGTCATTTCTGTCTGCTGCCTCATTCTTCTGCTATTGCATAAGTCACTTCTGACGAGTTTTCCTGACACCAAGAGAAAAATTATGACAGGAGAGGTACCTCCAGCAGATTGACAGCCTCAGCTCTGTTACTGTGAGCTTAATGGAGGGGGGGGGTGTCCCTTCCCTCCAATCAGCATTCAGAGCTCTCCGCACTGAGCTCTGCAGAGTGGTGTAACTTCAGTTCTCCGCCCCTTTTTTTCTGAACTCTCGGGCAAGCATTATAAAATGTAGCACTTGGTTGTAGAGAAGAGAAGACTGCAGATAAACAGGTACAGCTTATACATGAGGATTTGTTTCATATCTGTGTCTCACCTAAGGTCATTCACTTTACTGGGTATATGAGAAGGTTTACAAGTCCATTTACAAATATATATCCATCAGGACCATATTGACAACAGGGTGACAATATTGCTGTGTAATTTGCAGCAGAACAAACAGTGTTGTCACCCTGTTAAAGAAAGTGGAAAAATATTGGATTTGCTTGCAGGATCAATGAGTAGTTACGAGGGAACTTAGAATAGAAAAACGTGTTAATGCCAGTTACAGACTACTGCAGCATTCATGTCATTTTTTTATAGTTATATTTTAAAGATAAACACATACAAACTGGGAGAAAAAAGTAAAACATAATTTCCTTACACCATAGGGTATGATAAGAATGTTTTTATCCAAGTTTAAATTGTGTTATTATCCAAATGGCAGTTAGTCAAATGATTGATTTGATGTACAAAAAAAAAATCTAACCCCCTCCCCCATGCAGTTAAAAAAATGCTAATTTTCACTTACCCTCCCCATGCTCTAGTGCTGTCCCTGACTTCCTCCTCGGTCCAGCATCGGCGGTCCTCTTAAGAGAAAAATGACACTCCGTAAGTCCTGTCATTTACTGTGAGCCCAGCCTATCATTTACATGCCCCCCCTCATCATCACACAGTCTGGGCTCACAGCACTCCAGGACCAGGGTCGGACTGACAACTCATGGGGCCCCCGGGCAATAGGGAATCATGGGGCCCCTGTGTCCTTGCCCAAACTCAAAAAAGCCTATGAAAAAGGTACCAGGGGCATCTCATGGGGCCCCCTACTGACCCCGGGCCCTCGGGCAGTGCCTGAGTTTCCAAATGGTCAGTCCGCCCCTGTCCAGGACTGAACAACTCTCGCCGTTGCTCTCCTCTGGTAGAATGTCAAACCCCCTGAAGAGGACTCTTGTCAGGTCACAGGACCAAATAGAAGACTTCAGGAAAATCGTAATATTGTTTTGTTTTTTTTTTTGTTTTTAATATGGGCGGGAGGATCACATACCTGATGTTTTAATACAAAAGGAAAAGGTTGTTGTCATTAGAAACTTCAAATCCTGGCTGCACTTAAAGTGTATCTTTTGAGAAAACTCAATTTATTTAACTTTTTTAGAGAAGGCAATGGTTATGTTTTGGGGGTCAGCGCTTTCTGTGTCCATTTCAGGTGATTTTCTTTTATTTCCTGTACCAGATGCTCAACAGGAAGATTAACAAGAAATTAGAGGAGTCAATCTCTTCAAAGCGAGGGGACTTCTTTAGACAGTTGTCACTGGAACAAGTGTTCCTATTTTAGGATTTTCCCTGCATTTCTACTCTGGTGGCACTTATAACATTTTTGATTTCCCATCACTTTCTGTCCCGTGACAATGGTCACCGGACAAGTAAAGAGGTTGAATTTACCCAATGGGACACGGGAATCAATAAAAACCTGAAAGCCATTCTGAACTTTCCTATTTTATCCAAATCTAAAACATTTTGGCTGGAGATGCCCATTATCTGCTGCAATCAAATATTTTTTTTTTTTCCTTTGTAAGGTCAGAATCGTGCCCCTTGTACACCATTCCCAGATATCTTAGACATTTTTAACACCCCAGCTTTAGGACTATTATATAATGGGAATCAGAGAGCCTTTTCTTCCTTTAGTTTAAACAATTCTCATTGATATTCCGCTTAAGCCATCTTAAAGTATCTTAACTTTCATCTGCAGAGTCATAAATCAAAGTCGTTTAATATCAAGTCGGAGTCAAGAGAGAGATGAAAGTGTGGAAAGTAGCGGGTCCTATTAGGGCCGGCGATCTCATAATTGCTGTGAAGCGTAAATGAATTTAATAATCCTGAAACCAAAATGATCCGTTATGTCATTAAATATTGAGTCTTACTATGTAGTGATCACCCACGAGGGATCGGTGGCAGTCCCAACACCAGCCCAGATCATTGTCACTATTACCATAGACAGGGTATGACTTATCACACATTTCAATTACTTCTGAAAGCCATGACCTCAGGGACACCATACCTGAATACTCTGATGAAGAAGACCAAAGATTCCTTATATAATCTTTTTTTTTCGCAGTGAAATTAATTTTTTATATTGCTTAGCAATGTGGTTGAATTTTCAACACCAACATATTCTGCACTGCCTTATAGGTAATATTGAATTAATTTATACTGTCTTTTGGGCACCCATTGCTCACTTGTTCTTTTAGGTACAGGCTCCATGGCTGTTAAGAAGGGTGCAGCCAATGAAGTCAATCATTTTTAAACTCTCTTCATCCATTATTGCTCCTAGCGAGTCACACTGGGTAGCCGTGACAAAATGAGGCATCTTTAAAGTGAACCTCTGCTTTTGCATGCAAGTAAACCAGTGACACCAAGATAATGAGGGAACATGTTTAATGGGACATGAAAATACAGACAGCAATGTAATCCATCAGGGGTTCCTAGCCTTTACCACCGTACAGAAAAATGGTTGTTGTCTATGTCCCAAAAAAAGAGATTTTCCACCATTTCCTGTCCCTGTGGCTTATCACTGGGACAGGAAATAAGAAGAAGTATCCTTAAAGGGGAACCAGACATAAATTAAATCCAACTAAGGTTTTTTTACCTTCCACGTTCTATCCAAAACTCAAAAAATGTTTGGCTGGTGTTGAGTTTTAACATATGCCCAAGGGTTTTCTTATCCATCTCCTCCTTTGTCTCCTTTGGGTAAAATCAGAGTTCTTATTCTTATTTTATGTAAACAAAAATGATATTAGAAAAAGGATGGTCGATGTAGGACAGAATAGTTTTTGTCTTTTTTTCACAGGTCATAATAATGTAGAGATGGATGGGGCAAGCAACTCCAAATGTTCCAAATTTTCAAAAGTCTTCAGAGCTAAAGAGCTAATAAGATTTTCATATTCATACCTCAACTGGCAATACTTACTTAAAGCTTCCTTTGGTCTAAAGCTAGTAGATTATGGGTGGTAATTGCCCTTCTTTTCTCTTTTCACAGAACATTGAAGTTGATGGACTCTCTTATAGACTTGAAGGCCTTCGGAAGTTTACAGAATACAGTATAAGAGTTTTGGCTTACAATCGTTACGGCCCCGGGGTCTCAACAGAAGAACATGCAGTCATGACTTTATCAGATGGTAAGAGTGGTTCATTGTATTGCCTGTTATATAATTATTGGTAACAGTAACTTGCAATTTGCCACAGTCACATATTTAGGTGGAAAGAAGACACTTTTCTTTTAGGCTCAAACCATAAATAAAAGAACCTTGAATTCTCAGAGTCACACAATTGATACAGGGGATGCCAACAACTCCAATGTGTCCATCAGGGCAACATTTTCCTAGTTTTAGATAGACTAAGGAAAGGTCGGAACCTAAATCAGGTGTTCACTAATGTATGTGTTCCCTCATGTATTATGAAGATTACAACAGTAGCTAAGAGCACACACAGGTAACACCCAGAACTCTCAGGGAAATCTCACAGTTGGGGTATTCCAGACATATGAAACTAGGGGCTGACGTAGCCCACCAATCCTCGGTTTTAGGTTTAGTTGGATTTTATTTTTCATTAGATCTAAAAAGCAGCATACTACGCCTTTATGTTTTATCACATGGGTAAAGAGAAAATTAGTAGTTAGTACAACGATCATTCATAAAAATAGGATTACCCACCATAATATAACTACCCACCTAATATTGAGTATGTCCCCCTTTGGCCACCAAAATAGCCCTGGCTCATCAAGCATGAATGCCACTAGACCTCTGAAGATATTCTGTAGTATGCGGCACCAAGTCATCAGTAGCAGATCCTGTAAGTTGTGAGGTGGGGCCTCCATGGATAGGACTCTTTTTTCCAGTACGTCCCACAGATGTTCAATTGGATTGAGAACGTCCCACAGATGCTCAGTTGGATTGAGATCTGGAGAATTTGCAAGTCATGTCAACACCTCAAAGACACCTTCTTCCATTGATTTGTGGTCCAGTTCTGATGTTAACATGCCAATTCAGCATGATTGCCATGAGAGGTTTGCGGCTACACAGCATGCTATACAACAAACAGAGATGTACTGTGTGTTCTAGCAGAACCAGCATTAACTTTTTCAGCAATTTGAGCTACAGTAGCTCTTTTTGTTCGATTTTACTACATGGGCCAGGATATGCTCCCCACATGATCAGTGGTGAGGAACAGGTTTTACTGATTTCTCTCTTTATTAGACTGCAACAGCTGAAACTGGCATCCCAGCTATGCCAGCACACAATGGTGCAAGCAAACTATGCACACAGGTTTGCCTGCAGAGGAAACTGTAGCATCCACAGTCAGTTGTAAGCTATTGATGTACATCTTGTCTTTATTTAAGTACTATTTGTTAAGCAAAAGCAGTGCATAGTCTAATTTGGCATTTTTTTTCTTTTTTACTTAAAATGTATACTATAGCTACATGACACTTTATGGCATTTATGAAAACACATTCATGAGAATGTGTAATTTTTAGCACAATCTCATTAGCACATAGCAGATACTGTGTGAACACTGAGATTCTCGCAGTGTGATATGTTTTCTATAGTGCCAGGGAGGTGTTATTCTGAATGGTGGCTCGGCAGGTAATGGCATGAGCCAGCTGCTTGGCCTTGATCTCTCACCTTATCAATGGCAAGAATATTTACTGAACATATTCTGTTTCATAGCTGCTGTGAAGTTCCATATTCATTCAGAGGAGTTATTGCATCAGGATATGTATGTGGTTTTCTTTTGGGTACTGATTGATTTGCTGAGAGTTTCATTTCTCCTTCCCTTCCCTTTCCTCTCCTCTCCTCTCCCTTCATCTCATTTCATTTCCTCTCTTTTCCTCTCCTCTCCTTTCCTTTCCTTTCCTTTCCTCTCCTCTCCTCTTCATTTCCTCTCCTCTTCCTTCATCTCCTTTCATTTCCTCTCTTTTCTTCTCTTTTCCTTTCCTTTCCTTTCCTTTCCTCTCCTCTCCTCTCCTCTTCCTTCATCTCCTTTCATTTCCTCTCTTTTCCTTTCCTCTCCTTTCCTTTCCTTTCCTCTCCCTTCATCTCCTTTCATTTCCTCTCTTTTCCTTTCCTTTCTTCTCCTTTCCTTTCCAATCCTCTTCTCACCTTTCCTCTCCTTTCTTTTTCTCTCCTTTCCTTTCCTCTTCTTTTCTTTTTCAATTCTTTTCTTTTTCCCTTCCATGGGTTATGTATAAATTTAGCAATTCTGACACCAGATTATTTTGCTGTACATCTAAGTTACTGGTAGTCATGTTGTACGCTGGGCAAAAATCCAGCAAACTCAGCCCAGAGCGAACCAAGTCCTTGTGCTCACCAACCGATGGGCTCATCTGTGTTTCAGCTTCGTATTTAGCTATTTGCCTGGAGTTCAGCCTTAGAAAAACAGGCTCTCTTCTGCAAAAATAGTACAGGAAGAGTTGTATGGAGATCACTGTACAGCAACAGCTCAAATATAAATAAAAGAAACAGCTAAAACAATGGTCTATTTCAAGTCATTCTTTCATTCAGCAGAGGAAAAAAAAAACAAAACTTCTTTCACAGCCTTTTCTATACATTGACACATGCAGCTTTATTCCCCACTGCAAGCTGAATGGATTTTCTTAAAGAAACTCTTTCAGGCGGTTTTGGTTTCACACGGAGGTGCGTGCGCGCAAACTGACAAGCGTCACGGCACAAAGCTTGCTTTGTGATTGCTTAGCGGGCTGTCAGTAAAAGATCAAAGTTGAAGTCAGGTTTAATTACAGACCTGTCAGATTTCATGTTTTCAGCAAGCAATACACATTCTTTTCTTTCTGCATTGTTTCTGTCCATTATAAGGTTGACATAAAATATTGTTTAAAAACAGAATCTTAAAGCTGAACTCCTTCTTGCTTTGGAATCGAGTGGAGAAGGCTTAGATCACCTGCAAGGCTCTCCTTTCACTTACTGCTGCCATGACCAGAGGCCATTGTTGTGAGCTACATGATCTGTATCTTCCAATTATTTCTCTGGCAAATCCATGTGAATATAAATTGAAACTACTATCAACAACACACAAAGCTATTTACAAATCTGCCCCGAGCTACATCACAAATTTTGTCTCCAAATATCACCCAAACCGACCTCTCAGCTCTTTTCATGGTCTCCTGTTCTCAAGCTCCCTTGTCTCCTCCACCCATGCTTGTCTCCAGGACTTCGCCAGAGTCTCTCCCATCCTGTGGAACTCTCTACCTCTCTACCTCAACCTCATCCCCCACAGTTATAACCCTTTTTTGAACTTGCCCCACCCTATTAGATTGTAAATTCTTATGAGCAGGGCCCTCTCTGTCTCCCTTTATGTTGTAAAGTGCTGCGGAAACTCTTGGTGCTATATAAATCCTGTATAATAATATTGCTGGTCAACTCACTAGACATAATGGTTCCACAAGTCTTGACACTTATGTGCCAAGGCTGTCACAAACTGATGACTTACTACATGAGATTGTGGAGAAATGTGGACATGGACAGGAGATTGTCAAAGACTGAAGGTGATGATGTTATCTGTTCAATCATGTTCAGCTCTCAGCAGTTCTATGGGCCAGCTCTCCAAGAAAATCCAATGGAGCGGCCAAGTACTGCAGACACACTACATGAATGGTTGGTGACTGGGGTCATGCTTTCTGGAGACTGTCAGAGACTGCAGACACACTCTAGGAGTGGTTAAAGGCCAGAAACATGCTACAGGAGTGGTTTGAGACTGGGTATATACTGCAAGAGATGGTCAGAGACCTCAGAAAAAGTACAGGAAAGGTTGGAGACTGTGAATATGCTGCAGGAGATAGTCAAAGACCTCAGACACAATCTAGGAGTGGTTGAAGACTGGAAACATGCTACAGAAGATGGCCAGAGACTGATGACACACTGCTATTGTGGTTAGAAACAGGGATCATGCTGCAGTAGATGGCCAGAGACTGCAGACACCCGCCAGGAGTGGTTGAAGTTTGTCAACATCCTGAAGTGGGTGATGAGAGACTGCTGCATGCTGCAGAAGATGGACGAAGACTGCAGACACTCTACAGGAGGGACATGCTGTAAGAGATGTTAGAGACTGCAGACACACTGGGGGAGATTTACTAAAACTCGAGCACTCATAATGTGGTGCAGCTGTGCATAGTAGCTAATCAACTTCTAACTTCAACTTGTTCACTTAACCTCCTTAGCGGTATTCCTGAGTGTAGCTCGGGGTAAAATTTCTATACCAAAAGCGGTAACCCCGAGCTACACTCGGGCTTACCATGCGGCGTTGTTCTGGGGGTCCCTGCAGCACTTACCTTGTCCTTTGCTCCCGCGATGTGTCCCCTGCACTGTCCCCGGCCATCTCATCCAGCCGATGCCGGCATCTGGCTTCTGTGTTCCGGTTCCTGTGACGTCGGGACGTACGGGCGCCGGAACCGGCGGGAAATTTGAAATTTTTAAAAAATGTCATTTTTGCTGTCATTGCTATTTCAATGCATTTCACATACATTTTGTCCCGACTGCTTTGTCCTGCGCCCTGTCTGCATTTTGACTGTTCTTTCTGCCTGGAAAATTAGAAACGTCCATGGCGTCCAAAAAGCGTCCCTTTAGGTCAAAAGCGATTTTAGACCGGCTAGAGAACAGCGATAGTAAATCAGAACCACTTGCAGAATTGAGTGATAATGATTCGTGGGGAAATTCGTCATCAGACACTGAAAACGATTCTGCGACTTTGCTCAGCGATGTGCGAACTTGGCGCTATATTTCAAATTTCAGTGTTTTTGGTTTGATTATATTATTGAATTAAATGTATTATTATTATATTATTATTTTTTATGATTATTTATTAAATTATAATTTATGATTTCGTGTTTCAAATTTTATCATACCCGGGATGTTTACTAGACTATTGTTCGGACAGATTTCAGTGAGTTATTCCTAAAAATTACAGGCCTACAATAAAAAACTACATATTTCCATGCAAAATAATGGTACCGCTTTCAGCACAAAAAATCTGAAATAATCATACCGCCAGGGAGGTTAAGCATTAGGAATAATAACCTGGCAGCTGATTTCTATGCTGAGCTGCACCAGATTTTGTACTCTCCAGATCTGGTAAATAAACCCCACTGTAGGATACAGGAGAAGGTCAGCGACTGCAAACACACAATTGTAGTGGCGGGTGATGGAGAGAGACTGCAGCACACTCCAGGAGTGGATGTAGACTTGTAATATGCTAAAAGAGATGGTGAGAGACTACAGGTAAGCTCTAAGAGTTGATGGAGAGTTGTAACATGCTACAAGAAATGGCCAGAGACTACAGACACTCAAGGGTTGGTTAAAGGCTTGTCCCATTCTAATGAAGAAATTGATCTGCACTACCGTCACTGCGCTAAAATCTTCTTTTATTAAATCGACCACAAAAAATGACATCAAAAGTACAGTAGGTTGACGCATTTCAGCCAAATGGCCTTAGTCATAACCCATGGCCGTACAGTTCCTTGGCCATACCAAATACCCCTAGACCCCATCCAAGTTGTTAAGTCCTAATAAAAACAACAAAACCAAGCTCAAGGACTGTTTTACTTACTCTGGGAGAAAGTTTGTGAAAATGCATGTTGCCTGATCGTGCAGAGCTTAAAGGGAAGCCAAAAATCCAGTGGCACTCAAGAGGGTAGCGCTGCAGTTGTATTAACCCTTGTTGCATCAGAAGAATACGGTGGCAGGGGGCATATATGAGGGGGAATATTTTGGCGAAAGGAGGAAACAGCAGCACAAGGAACACATCACCTTAAAGGTAAGTAATGTCCCTTGTGCTGACTTTTTTTTGAGGGATTTTAGGTAAACTTAGGTTTTAAAAATAACGTTTTCCAGCATAAATTATTATTTGGCACCAGTTAGCTTGTGTTTGCTATACAATCTGTCATTTTTAGCGACAACTGGCTTAGGAGTATCTACAACTTGCAATTTTTAGTTTGGCGTGTATACCAGCATGCAGATCTCTCTGTGGGAAATCACACAAATCAGGAATCCAAGCAATAATGAGTGCCAATTCGAGTTTGTTCATTTCAGTATCATGATTAAATTTTATTTTTAACATTTAATTTCTTTTTCTGCTCTGTGGAGTTTACACCATAACCCTTTGCCATTTGTTTATAAAATACATTTATTTACTACCTTTTTTTCCATCTTCTGTTCAGTGCTGTCCTTTCCAGCCACTTAATATCTACATGAATGTCTTCCAGTGCATGTCTTAGGGTTCCATAATGGTGAGAGCGGACCAGATTGTGGACAGATTCAACGTGTGTTGAAACAGCCACTTGTGTCCTATGGTAGCCCATGGAGCAAGGTGACAACTTAAGTGCTCACAGCCGATAAAAGAATGTCCTTCATGGCAGGATCACTAGGGTTTATTTTAAAGGAAGCTACAAATTTAAAAATATTGAGGGTGCATTTACATTTTTGTGTGCATTAAGCCACGCGTTTATGTGTATTTTGTTAAAAGATAAGGTCACCTTTTAGAAAAAAATTATAAATGCACATTTTGTTGCAGGTGAAAAATGTGTATTTATTATTTTTGTCTGCAGGAGCCTGGAAAGCATTGAACAAGAGTTCAGCAGATCGCTGGTGCCATGCAGGTCTCCTGCAGATCTGTCAGTATATCTGCTTGCCCATACGGGACGTACGAGCAAGCAGATATACTGACAGGAAGAATGAATGAACTACCATGGTGCTGTGAAGCACCATGGTAGTTCATTGAGGACCAGGGGTGGACTGACCATTTGGAAACACGGGCACTGCCCGAGGGCCCAGGGTCAGTAGGGGGCCCCATGAGATGCCCCTGGTACCTTTTTCTAGGCTTTTTTGAGTTTGGGCAAGGACACAGGGGCCCCATGATCCCCTATTGCCTGGGGGCCCCATGAGTTGTCAGTCCGCCTCTGTTGAGGACTATAAGTTGACAGCTGCTAAGGCTGTCGGGACTTGTAGTCTGTTATTCACAGATGACTGTGAATGAGTGATGTGCCGTGTGGGCGGAGCCCCGCATGACCACGTTTTTTTTTCTAATTTGACAGCTAGTGAGGGAGGGGGAAGATTCCCCACTAGCTGTCAAAACAGGGAGCAGGAGCCGGTCTGATCGTAACATGTTACATGTTACAACCTGAATATGTAGATAATGAAAGGTGAACTTATCCTTTAAGGCAGCCCTTTAAGCAGAATAGACTGCCAACATCCCCTTACATGGGGGAAAATTGGATGTGATTTTTTTTTCTTTATAATGCAGTATAGTCCTGTGTGTTGCATGATGCAATTTGGGGACATTGAGGTGCCATTCAAAATGGCATAGTAATGTAGTAACACATTATGGACGATGTGTTATTGTAATTGGGCCCTTAAAAGTATTTTTGAAGAAATTAACATGTTAAAGCTTATGTAAGATGTTAGGCTTAGTTTACACTTGGAGCCAGGAGGGCGGTAAAAACAGGTGGTTGAGCCACATTTTTAACAACCACTAACTTTAATATATTTACAAACAATATAGGGTCTGGGATTAAAAATCCCATTTCAGTCTTTGCAGATGACACCAAGTTGTGCAGTGGAATAACGTCCTTACAGAATGTCTCCAACTTACAAGCCAACCTCAATGCTCTGTTTAATTGGGCAACAATGTGGCAAATGAGGTTTAATGTTGATAAATGTAAGGTTCTGCACTTGGGGGCCAAGAATATGCATGCATCATACATACTAGGGGGGGTACAACTGGGGGGGTCAATGGTGGAGAAGGATCTGGGAGTTCTGGTAGATCACAAGCTTAATAATGGCATGCAATGCCAAGCTGCGGTTTCTAAAGCGAGCAAAATCCTCTCTTGTATTAGAAGAGGTGTAGACTCCAGAGAGAGATATCATTTCCCCCGGTAAAAATCATTAGTAAGACCTCATCTGGAATATGCAGTTCAGTTTTGGGCACCAATTCACAAAAAGAACATTGGGGAACTGGAGAAAGTACAGAGAAGGGCAACCAAACTGATAAGAGGCATGGAGGAGATCAGCTATGAGGAAAGGTTAGAGGAACTGAATTTATTCTCTCTTGAGAAGAGGAGATTAAGGGGGGATATGATCTCCATGTATAATACATAAGGGGGGATATGATCACCATGTATAATACATAAGGGGGGATATGATCTCCATGTATAATACATAAGGGGGGGATATGATCTCCATGTATAATACATATGGGGGGATATGATCTCCATGTATAATACATAAGGGGGGGATATGATCTCCATGTATAATACATAAAGGGGGATATGATCTCCATTTATAATACATAAGGGGGGATATGATCTCCATGTATAATACATAAGGGGGGATATGATCTCCATGTATAATACATAAGGGGGGATATGACCACCATGTATAATACATAAGGGGGGATATGATCACCATGTATAATACATAAGGGGGGATATGATCTCCATGTATAATACATAAGGGGGGGATATGATCTCCATGTATAATACATAAGGGGGGGTATGATCTCCATGTATAATACATAAGGGGGGGTATGATCGCCATGTATAATACATAAGGGGGGATATGATCTCCATGTATAATACATAAGGGGGGATATGATCACCATGTATAATACATAAGGGGGGATATGATCTCCATTTATAATACATAAGGGGGATATGATTTCCATGTATAATACATAAGGGGGGGGGGGGAAATGATCACCATGTATAATACATAAGGGGGATATGATCTCCATGTATAATACATAAGGGGGGATATAATCTCCATGTATAATACATAAGGGGGGATATGATCTCCATGTATAATACATAAGGGGGGATATGATCTCCATGTATAATACATAAGGGGGGATATGATCTCCATGTATAATACATAAGGGGGATATGATCTCCATGTATAATACATAAGGGGGATATGATCTCCATGTATAATACATAAAGGGGTATATGATCTCCATGTATAATACATAAGGGGGGATATGATCTCCATGTATAATACATAAGGGGGGATATGATCACCATGTATAATACATAAGGGGGGATATGATCTCCATGTATAATACATAAGGGGGATATGATCTCCATGTATAATACATAAGGGGGATATGATCTCCATGTATACATACATCAGTGGTTCATATAGTGAACTCGGTGTAGAGCTATTCCCCCTGAGGTCATCACAGAGGACAAGGGGGCACTCTTTACATCTGGAGGAAAATAAATGTAATCTCCAAACACAGAAAAGTTTCTTCACAGTGAGAGGTGTGAAAATGTGGAATAGACTCCCTCAAGAGTTGGTTCTGGCCAGCTCAGTGGATTGCTTTAAAAAAGTCCTGGATTCTTTCTTGGATACACAGAATATAACTGCATACCAACATTTATAGGTAAAGTTGATCCAAGGAATATCCGATTCGATCAGATAACTTTTTTTTTTTAATGCTTGAACTGGATGGACTTTTATCTTTTTCAGCCAGAATAACTATGTAACTATCCTCCAAGCTGTACAGGGTATGCACATGGCGAGACTGCAATGCATTTCTCCACATAATAAACTTACAAAAATTACCCCCCCCCCGTTGCCCCCAAGCCTCCAAGCATTCCTCATTCAAATGAATGGGGCCACGCAGCAAACACTCTGCAATAATATGCCTCGAATGTTCTACAGTATAGTCATATCATACACTTTAATTTTATAACAGCATTGTAGTAACAATATAAACAGTAGTGGCTGTATATTTGAGAATCCAATATAATCTTACTTGAAAAATCTCCTTTCATGTTATGAGTTCTGCCTGGCCTTCTCTGTCCACAGCTTCCTGAATTCCCTGCATGTTTGCAGCTTTTCCTAATTCCTAAGGGCTACATATCCATGCAGGACTGCTGTTAGAAGCCACAGGGCCCCATACAGCCAACCTGATAGCCCCCCCCCCCCCCCTCTGAAAAACAACAGTTTAGTATGCTTCTGTTATGAATGTATACAGTCACTAATCAGTACCAATCACTCATTGTGTTCTTTCAGGAAAGGAAGGGACTGGTAAATGTGACATATTTACTGGACCCTCCCCCCACTCTCCATCCTGAAGGACCTTATTTTATGCTTACAGCTACCAGTGGGAAGGAGAGGAGGGAAGCTGGCAGCACTGTGGGGGCACATGGGGGGTCCTGGGCAGCAGGAGGAAATGTATGGTGAACAAGAAGGGTGATGAGTTTGGGGAGGGGCAATTACTGGAACTGCTGCAAAGAGAGCCATATAGGTGATTGGTTCCAGTAATTACCCCCCCACCATGCCGATTACCCTCCTTGCCCACATCCAATTGCCTTGACCCCCCTGCTGGCCTGGGCCCCGTACAGGAGGACTGGTGTACCCCCTTATCCACAGCCCTGATCCCATGGTACCTTGCTGCCTGCAAGCAGTGATTCCTGTACTGACTCTGCCTCCTGAAACTCCTCCTCTCAGCACCTCTGTAGATTTGAATGTGGACTCTGTGAAATGTGTGACACAGCAGTGCCTTCGCACAGGGTATAGTTACTACGATATTCAAGGAAGTAAATGTGTGGGGATCTTTACAAGTCAGTTTACAGACTTCAAGATCATTCAGAGTAATAGGAGTAGGCTAGAAAAAAATTTGAAATACAATGTGGAAATTAATATATGATTTTAAATTTTTGATTCATTGCTGATTGTTGTACAAAACTGTTGAAAAATACAACACAATGGGGAAGATTTACTAAAACTGGTGCACTCAAAATCAGATTTAATAAAACTGGAGAACTCAAAATCAGTTGCAGCTGTACATGGTAGCGAATCAGCTTTTAACTTCAGCTTGTTCAATTAAGCTTTAACAATAAAACCTGAAAGCTGATTGGTTTCTATGCAGAGCTGCACCAATTTTTGCACTTTCTGGTTTTAGTAAATAACCCCCAAAGTCTTACATCAAAGGAGGTGATATAAGTTTCTGTCTTTTCTTCTCTAGTGCCAAGTGCCATGCCTCAGAATGTCTCCTTAGAAGTGGTGAACTCCAGGGTAAGTCTTTTTAAAACTATATTATATTATTTGCAATGCACTTCATACCAATAACATTTGTTATATGTGATTTGCTCATTTAAAAGGTAAGGCCACCATTTCATGAAAAATGAACTAACTCCAAGTATCCCGGCCACCCTTAAATATCCCGCGGCCCATAAAGACAATAGTGGTCCATGCTACTGGTGTAGCGGTCTGTACACCATAAGCTCAATACACAGCCCCAGAGTGTGTGTCCATTATAATTCTTGCAATGGCAAGTGCGCATTGATCAGCGTAGTCAGGTGACCAATGAGAAGTGCATCTGAGGCTTCTTCTTCCAGTAAGGAGTCCCAGAAGAAAGAAGTCTATTCGTGGTGGGTCTTATCAATGAGCACTTGCCATTGCAATCATCATGATAGATTATCCTTTCTCAACCTTTTCAACACAGAGGAACCCTTGAAATAACGTTCAAATCTCAAGGAACCCCTACTAAAAATGACTATCTACAACTCATGATACATTAATGTGATGGTCAGTGGGAAGAATGTTCCTTACACTTGTGCTCATTGGGAAGAATGAACTCCTTACAAATATCTAAAAAGATTAATGGTGTCAGTGGGAACTTATCTGAGAGGCTGAGATTGCACATTGCTCAAAGAACCCCTAGCAATCTCTGGAGGAACCCTAGAGATCCACGGAACCCTGGTTGGGAAACCCCGTGAAAATGTGATCTTACCCTTTAAATAGTATAGGAAATGACCAATGTGTGTTGGTCATGCATGAACAACTAATGAACTACTCAAGAAAGGCCATCAAAAACAGTGGCATATGCAATTTCTATTTTAGGTGTTGAGGATTGCCCACAGAACACAATACAGTTTAATGTGGGGTTCTTCCCAATATGGTGTAAATGGCCCATGTAATTCATTGTGGGTTACCTAGGGAGCATCTTTCATCCTTGACTGTTGTAAAATTGAAAATTTACCTACTGTAGGTGCTGATTTTGTGGACGCCAGAGGTACCTAGTGACTTTTTTTTAAAGATTTGGTTGTCAAGTTTAGCTTCATTTTCCAGCAGCAGTGACAGGTGCACTTTATGATATTATGATATTGGCTGTTGTTTCCTTCTAATGAGACCCTGGTCAACTCCTGCTGATTATTGGCATTGCTTACTCCGCCAGCCTTGGCTACAAATGAATAAGATCTTGAGAGCAAAGGATTTGAATGAGGATTTTTCCAAGGTAAATACAAAGAATCGTTTAATTAGGATAATAATTAGCTGCGTGTTGTACACTAAGAGGTCTTGCTCTTTCTTGGCTGGAATTACCAGCAGTCATATCTTTCTATGACCTCTGCGGAGATCCAGAGAGCTTATAAAACTCACACCCTTTTACTAGGTTGATGCTGGTAGACCCTTAAAGGGCACTTCCACTCATTTATTTATAACAGGAAAGAATATACCGGTAGCTTCTACAATTTACACAGTGCTTTACATATTGTACATTTGCACTAGTCCCTGCCCCCGAGGAGCTTACAATTTAAGGTGGCTATCTCACAGGCATACACACGCATACTAGGGCCAGTTTACACAGTACTTTACATAGTGTACATTTGCATCAGTCCCTGTACCCAAGGAGCTTACAGTCTAAGGTTCCTATCTCACATTCATACATACACATACTAGAGCGATTTTAGACAGGAGCTAACCTCCCAGCATGTTGTTTGAATGCAGGAGGAAACCCACAGAAGTAAAAGAAGAACATGCAAACTCTATTCAGATAGTGCCTTGGCCAGGGTTTGAACTGAGGGCTCCAATGCATGGTTCAAATCCCAGTGCTTGGTTTTCAGTTACCTTGTAAACTCCAGCAATGAAAGTTTAAGCTTCACTTGTAATTTTGTTCAGGTAGCTGTGTAATCCAGAAACCCCTGCTAGGCAGCACAGCAATGAGAGAGACAAACAAGCGACCAAGGTTTTTAATGATATAATTGATTCAATATTAGAAAAAAAAACAACACATTTCAGGAGCTCAACACCCTTCATCAGGGTAGCACCTTCATTGAATTGTATGTATGTGGATTCTCAACCTGCGGATGTACAGATGCACCATAGGTCTCTTCCAGGCATTTGGGAGCTGGAAATAATATTTAAATAAAAAAGGTGCACAAAATCCTATATAACTATATCAACAATTTCAAATTATGATATCCCATCACCTATTTATATATGTGAAAACATATTGTTTGACAAGAAACCAATGTTAAATTCCACCTTGAAAATGAATAAATTTCACAGTGTGACCAAAAAGTCATAAACAATTTTACATTAAAATAACATAAAAGTTAAATGTAAAAAAAAAGAATAAATGTAAAAATCTCAACCTCAATCTCCAGTGTGAAATGGAACGGAGATTTTCTAACTCCAATCTCTCATACCATAAATTCCACAAAGCCTGGCATATATGTGCACTTCACCCAACTACATAATAATAACCTTGCTGAATTGACTGGTTTGTTCAACTATTTGACTTAAAACCCATAACTATTATGGTTCCCCCCCCCCATTTCCCTCTCTCCTTTAACCTTCCCCCTCACCATCCTTCCCCCCCCCTTTGTTTTTTCTTCCTCTCCTCCACCCCTCCCCTCTTCCACCCCTCCCCCAACTTCTCCCTCCCCCTACGGTTCATACTGCCTGACATGGATGCTGTTTATGCAACATCAGGAATATTACTCTATGCTCATGCTTCATTGTGAACCTATGGTGGTCCATGTTATTGTCTACCCTGTTTTTCTTAAAATTCAATAAAAATAAGTTGAATATAAATGTAAAAAGATCACTTCCAGTGTCCAATTACAGTCCAAAATAGACAGTCCACTTAAAATATGGATACTGTGTGCTATGACCTCTTCATGTAGTGCTCCCAGGTCACCAAATAACCAGAAGTGCCACCTTCTTACCGGATTACCAGGCAAAAGAGCTGAAATGCCCGTGAACACATATGTAAGGTCCTTAGAGGGTCCATTGCCACTTCCCAAACATGTCCAATCAATCCAAAATTTGCAGAAAATGGCAAGCTTTTCCTCAGGGATAGCAGGAAGAAAACAATGGGAGACCATAGAGTAGTATCTCTAAAATCTTGCCATTAGTTATATATTGTATATACAGTACATTATATTCACAAAAATCACAGGGTCTTAAAGTATCTAATGCCTGGCCGTTGTACACTGGTGGGTATAAATAGGTCGCAGGCCGCTTATCCCGCCCAACTAGAGTGACTGCTGGAAGAGACTGGCAGCACATTTCCACATGTGCAGCAGGTTTCAAGGCATGGGCACAAGCGCCACCACCGTTTGGTGGATGGGCAATATAGTGCCTTGGGGGCATTTGTGTGAATGTATGGAAATCTGCCATGCATGCACAGATGAGCAGCTTAGTAATCCACTGCCTCCTGGAATAGCTGAGACGTAGCAATCCCAGGAGGCAGCGAGGCCCGACCTCGACCAGAAACCCAGAAGTGCTGCCTTGCAGCACAAAGGAATTAAATAGGTTAAAAAATAGAATACACTTTTCAGCCTTTAAGAGGACAGGAAGGGACAGAATGTTTTGAGTTTAGTTCCGCTTGACTATAGATTCAGGTAATCTTGGTACTCTAAATACAATGATTTTCTACTGAATGCAATGGTGCTTTTTATCTGCTTGAAAGTTAGTTTTATTCTTCATAAAAATGAATTAAAGAAGAACACCCAGTTTGTAAACTGCTTCATCCTCATAGAATTCCTATTGACAACAGCTGATCCTTTGCGGACAAAACCTGCAAATTTAATAGGACGTTGTACATGTTTGTGCGATAATAGAAGCGTTGAAAAAGCGGCTCAAACTCCCTCCAACCCCCTTCCCCCTCACTCAGCTACCCCCTCTACACCCCTCTCCCACGGCCCCACCACTGCCCTGACCTCCTCTCCCACCCCACCCTACATTCCTCATACTGAAGCTCCCCCAACACTCCGCACCTTTGACCTTACTACCATCGAAGAAGTCTCCAAGATCCTCTCTGATGCCCGCCTCACCACCTGCCCCCTTGACCCTATCCCCACACAACTCCTACAACCTCCCTCCCCCTCCATCCTACGCTCCCTCACCCACATCTTCAATCTCTCCCTCTCCTCCGGCACTTTCCCTTCCCCTCTGAAACATGCACACATCACCCCCATACTTAAAAAGCCCTCCCTGGACCCCAATGACCCGAACAACCTCAGACCCATCTCCCTGCTCCCATTTACATCTAAACTCCTCGAGCGCCTAGTCTACGCCCGCCTATGCTCTCACCTCAACGACAACAACCTTCTCGATCCCCTACAGTCCGGCTTCCGTCCCCTACACTCCACCGAAACTGCCTTACTCAAACTCTCCAACGACCTGCTAACCGCCAAAGCTAATGGCCACTATTCAGTGCTCCTACTCCTTGACCTCTCTGCGGCCTTTGACACAGTCGACCACCCCCTCCTCCTCAAAAAACTACACTCCCTCGGCCTCAGAGATTCTGCTCTCTCCTGGCTCTCATCCTACCTGTCACAACGCTCTTTCAGCGTTACCTATAATGCCACCACCTCCCTCTCACTCCCCCTCTCTGTTGGGGTCCCCCAAGGCTCTGTCCTCGGGCCCCTTCTCTTCTCCATCTACACCTCCTCCCTTGGCCAACTCATACACTCTCACGGCTTCAACTACCACCTCTATGCCGACGACACACAAATCTATCTCTCAACCCCCCACCTCACCCCCTCGGTCTCCGCCCGAATCACACACCTGTTGAGCGACATATCAGACTGGATGTCGCTCCACTTCCTTAAACTGAACCTCTCCAAAACAGAGTTTCTTGTCTTCCCTCCAGCCCGGACACCACCCCCCATTGACTTCTCCATCATGTCCAACAACGCCACCATCAAACCCGCCCCGCAGGCCAGAGTACTTGGTGTCATTTTGGACTCCAACCTATCCTTCCAGCCCCAAGTCCACTCTTTAACAAACTCATGCAGACTCCACCTCCGCAACATCGCCAAAATCCGCACGTTCCTAACTCCAGAAACCACTAAACAGCTCATCCACTCCCTCATCATATCGCGACTCGACTACTGCAACTCCCTCCTCACTGGCCTGCCTCGCCGCTGGCTATCCCCGCTTCAGTCCATCCTGAATACGGCTGCCAGACTCATTCACCTTTCCAACCGCTCCGTTTCCGCCACCCCCCTCTGCCAATCCCTCCACTGGCTTCCGATTGCGCAACGGATCAAATTCAAAATCCTAACACTGACGTACAAAGCTGTCCACCATACTGCCCCGAACTACATCACTGACCTAATATCCAAGTACCGCCCAGCACGCACACTCCGCTCCTCACAAGACCTCCTTCTCTCTAGTTCCCTGGTCTCCTCCTCCCATGCCCGCCTCCAGGACTTCTCCAGGGTGTCACCCATCCTCTGGAACTCCCTGCCCCAACCCATCAGATTATCACCTACTCTCCTCTCCTTTAGGCGCACCCTGAAAACCCATCTCTTCAGGGAAGCCTACCCCGCCCCCTGCTAACTTGCCGACCTCCTCCACTCTTCCTACCACTCCATCCCCCACAGCTATCTCCTCCTGTGCCACCATCCCCTCCCTCCTAGATTGTAAGCTTGAAAGAGCAGGGCCCTCGATCCCCTCATGTTTTGCATTGTATTGGTATTGTTCTGTCACATGTTCTGTCCCCCTTTGTAATGTACAGCGCTGAGCGAACTATTGGCGCTTTATAAATACTGAATAATAATAATAATAATAATAATAATGCAGTATTCAGTTGGGTGCATTGCTCACGGAGAGGAAGCATGGCCGATGAGAGACGGGTGGATTCTGTAGGCCCCGCTACATCCACTTGACATTTATCATAAATAGGAAGGCAGTCAGCCATAGCGGGATTTGAATAAGAGGTTGAAATGAAGTGACTGACCCATTATTCCTCTACCAGTGACACTTATTTTGACCCTAATCAATCACTCAAAAATCACTCATCATTTTAAACCTAAACTCGAGCGCAAGCGGAGTCTGCAGGATGGAGAGGCGAAAATTGGCCTTTTAAAAGCTTTCGTTTCCAAGGCGTTATTGTGCGGCTGTTCACGCCAGAGTGCTCAAGGAAGAGAAAGAAAAACTAGATGCGCTTGGCAGAAGAATGACTTCTACACCACTAAAGGACCAATTTCCAAAATTTTTGAAAAAAGTCACAGTTTGTTAAACAACTGCTGATAACATTTGCAACAATGGGGCCAAGAAAAATGCATGGTGGGCTTACTCTGGCCAGGCCCCCTCCCCCTTCACAAATCAATGTTGGTAGTGGGCGAAAAAGAAAGAAAAAAAATTAATGTTTGTACTTTAAAGTGTAGTTCCACTCACCTTTTGTGATGGCTATCTTGGGCCTACAAAATTTTTCAATATTATTGTGAACTTCTGATAGGGGTCTCAATTCCTGTAACTTATTTACCATCTGTTGTATCACCTCAATACCCCCCCCCCCCCCCGTGAAAGTTTCTTGTAGAAGTTTATGACAGTAGGGAAATCCAGGCTGAACAAGCCCTGAAGCAGGGGCGGACTGACCATTTGGAAACTCGGGCACTGCCCGAGGGCCCGGGGTCAGTAGGGGGCCCCAAGAGATGCCCCTGGTACCTTTTTCATAGGCTTTTTTGAGTTTGGGCAAGGACACGGGGGCCCCATGATCCCCTACTGCCCGGGGGCCCCATGAGTTGTCAGTCCGCCCCTGCCCTGAAGTCCTCATTTCTAACACCTGCTAGGGAGTTTCCTGTGGGAACTCCTTTCAAAGGAGGTATGCTTTGCTGGACATTGGCCTATCCTAAATTACAGTTGGCCAATGTTTTTCACAAATCACAAAGCCCCCCTTTGAACAGAAATTGACTGGAACCTATTGAAGGGTGGGACTACCTGGAATGGAGGGGGGGGTATAAAGGTATGGCATTGCCCACATTTCTGCCTCTTTGTCCTTTGTGCCTCCTGGAGCCCAGACATCAGAACATCAGGATGTCTGTAATGTATCACCATTGCTCTGTCTTTTTCCTGCAACTTTCTTTCTTGTAGTCTTTTTTTGTATTGGTAACATTCTGTATTATTTTTTTGTTGTATTTGATTAATAGAAAGCTTCCTTGCTGTGTAAATAAATTAGATCTTTATTTTTTTGCACAGTTGTTATCCTTTAATATTAACATTATTGGCTAAATTCAGGTATAGACAAAAGGTTATAATCACTTATTACATTTATAATCTGTAAAGAACCAGGTAAATAGGTGTGGGTAGAAAAACCGCCAAAACACTGTCAAAAAATAAAAGTCAGCAGCTACAAAAACTGTAGCTGCTGACTTTTAAAAAACAGCCACTTACCTGTCCCTTGGTCCCGTGGTGTGTCCCCTGCAGCCCGTTTCACCGGCCATCCTGGATTCCTTGCGGCTTCACAGGCGGGTACCCACTGCGCATGCGCAAGTAGAGCTGCGCTTCATGAATGGTCCTGTAGTCTTCTGGGACCTGTCACGTGTCCCAGAAGACTACAGGGAGGGAGGGAGGGTGGAGACCTTCCGTTTCCGATCGCCTAGGCGATCGGACCGGAAATGGGAGCGGGTACCTGTCTAATTCGGGTACCCGCTCCCCCCCCTCCCCAAAGGTGCCAATCCTTAATGGGGAGTGAGGGAGCAGTCCTTAAAGCGGAACTTCCCCTTTTGGGTGGAGCACCGCTTTAAGCTGAATTCCAGATATGGCAATATTTACTGAGCTACATTGGTCCTGCTTGGCCATTAAAATTGGCTGCCTAGCTACTTACTGAGGTCCACAGTTCGGCATGGGCACCATTCAAAGAACACTATGCATTTTTTTAAATTAATGTAAAGTATGCTTTGTTTGGACAAGATGAAGAGGCAGGACAGTGATGTCACATTATCCACCTTGTATGTGCCATACCTGGTCAATCCTCGTGGAAGCTGGATATAAGTAGCCGCCTCTAATCTGTATCCATTAGCTCCATGATCTCCATTAGATTCTGTGTCCAATGCTGAGGGTCTGTCCTGCTGTTTACTGAACACAGGAGGTGCCCTGCTCAGCACTGGCACCATTCAGAGAATGCTTTGCATCTACTCAATGGATGCAAAGTGTTCTCTGATTGGACAAGGTGGAGAAGCAGGACAGTGACATCGCAATCACTGTCACACAAAACCCCCAGAACATAATATACGTATTTTCTGAAAGCAGAGGCCCTGTAGAAAAAAAAGATGATAGTTGCAAATTTTTTTTATATTGCATGATATTTGCACACCTGTTTATTAAATGCATATTTTTAGGAAGAAATATAACAAAATCAATTTTAGTGCAAACGCACACAATACGATACCCATTTTTTTGTTACAAGATCAGGTTGCCTCGAGTAAATAGATACCAAACATGTCAATTTTTAAAATTGTGTGTGCCTGTGAGATCACAAATACGACTTCAAAATCCCCCAAGATGATTGAAAAGCTTTTACAGCTCATCAGTTTACTGTGTACCCTGGTCTTAGAATTATGGCTCTTGCTCCGACATTTGCGGAGATATCTCACATGCGTGGTGTGATCATGGTTTACATACATGTGCGCACTATGAGCGCATGTTTGCATTTGCAGATCTGTGCGGAGCAACGGGGGTTACGTTTAAAAAACTTTTTGTTTTTTTAAATACATTTTATTATATTTTTTTAACTTTATTTTATTTAAATGTATTTCTATAACAAGGAGTAACTAACGCTCATGTGATTGTATTGGACAGATGACTAGGTACTCATTAAGGAGACATTAGGGGGTATAATTGATCCCAATGTCTCCTCTTCCCTCCAAAGCATGTAACCAAGCAGAGATCTGCTCGGTTATATGCTTCTCTGGCTGTATACTGGAAGGATTATTAGTGTAATATGGCCCGTAGAGTAAAGGATACAACAAAATGAAGGCTGGTATTCTTCTTAGGTAGGACTACATGACTAGTGCACAAGAGATTGGCTAATCCAGACCCACTACTGCACCATTTCAGCCTTCCACACCAACCCCTTTACGAATTATTACAGAAAAACATAACACCAATTGGAGTAAAAATGGCCAACATGGCTTTTTATTAACACTTCAACTTCAAATACACAAAAAACATTCCTTAAAACAGAAACACATAGTCAGAGTTGTTGGTCTTTGAAGGCACCAAAACTGAACCGAAATGCACCTGCGGAAAGCATATTACACTAGGCCTCCAGCAGCAACACACCGGCTCAGAGATAACCATACCATCCGCAGTGCAGAACCACCACCTTCCAGTTAAACCTCGGTTAACTGGAATGCCCCCGGGCACACCATACCACCGATGGGTCCCACACCATTATTTGTACCTTCCAAAATAAGTACCGCCTGCAAAGACCAACAACCGCACACGAACCGACATAACCCCCCCCCCCCGGGAGTGACACAATACCCCACGAAAACAGGGAGGGCGGGAGGGAAGCTCTCTCTTCTCGGGTCCCACCTCGCCAACTGACGACCCTCCCCGAACCCCCCACCCCAAGGTGTAGCAGACTCCACCTACACCCCCCAGCTACCAATCAGGTCCTATCCACCACCTCGTGCTATCTCAACCCTTTCCTGTCCTCCTTAACCACTCTAGGCCTAGTCATGCCTGCCCTGCACTATTTCTTTCCTTTCTTTACGCTACGGGCATTTCTAGATGGAAAACCATCTGTAGGAATTATAATTTTTTTGGATTCTTGGTGCAAGGGCAGAATCTGGTCCCTTCCAGTGAATTGTTAGTTATGCACAGTGCAGCTCACAGCATCTTCAGAGTGGAGGGACACACTAGCCCGAACCCACAGTTCCAGTTAGGCAGTGGCCAAAGCACACAGGTGGCGGTAAAAGCCCCAACGGCATGTTCTAATCACTTTCCTGCCTCGTAGAGAAACAAGGTTGGTTATATCGGAAATAAGCTTCAGGCCGCAAAAAAAGGCAAACGCTGCTAAATGCTTCCTGGCTAGAAGTACAGATCAATCCTGTTTCGTTTTGTCCTCTCTCAAAGCATTGGCAGATTATCTGGCCTTGTCCGGGCGAGACAAGAGGATTGAGAATGTGCTCCGTCACATACTGCCTCTGCAATTACAGACCATCTGTTACTTTCTCCTGGAACCCAACTGTGCCGCTCTTCCTGCGCAACATCAGCCCGCTCTGCCACCGCTGTGATGTGAGAATTGTTCTGAACCAACTGAGTCACATCACCTACGCTGATTCCCAACGTGCAGTCCCCAGAAAAAAACACATTTGTTCATAAGGAGTTTATACTTCAAGTAGAAATGAGCAAACATTCTAAAATTCAATGCGCTTGACCTGTTATGAGTTTGAATCTGCCAAGAATTTCCAAGTAGTGCGTTACTTTTTAGCTTTTTTTTTTTTTTTCCAAAGTACATTTATTTTTTAGAATTCACACTTGGTATGTGTCAGGTGGCAGATGTCAGCATTACCAAATTAACTCATTACTTGGAATACAAATATGGGTTATTCTTGCTTCAAATAAAATGTTTTCTGATGCTGAGCTTCCTCATGTGGTATAAAGCCTAGGCAGCGTATATCAGATGGTCTGTGACTACCAGGAGCATTGGGGTTCCTTTTTCGTAATAGAATCCTATTTGAGATTAATGCTGAGGGAGCAGTGGTTCTAAACTCTGAGGCTTCAAAGACTAGCCTATGAATTGTATTTATTATTTGTTACAGGTATTTACTGTATATAGCACCATCAATTTACGCAGCACTTTACATATATATTATACATTCACATCAGTCCCTGTCCTCAAGGAAATTACAGTGTAAGGTCCCTAACTTACATTCATACACATACAAGGGACAATTTGGACAGGAACCAATTACACTACCAGCATGCCTTTGGAGTGTGGAAGGAAACCGGAGTACCCGGAGAAACCCACACAGGCACAGGGAGAACATGAAAATTCTGTGCAGGTAGTGCCATGCTTGAGATTCAAACCAACAACCCTAGTGCTGCTATGTGGAAGTTTGCACTATCTATTTCTCTATCTATCTATTTCTCTATCTCTCTATCTATCTATCTATCTATCTATCTATCTATCTATCTATCTATCTATCTATTTATCTCAAGTCAGGAGTATGTAATTCACAGAACACAGGGGCCAAGAGTGCATAATGATCAGATTGCAGGGGTCAGAAGCATGAACCACACAGTGCACCAGGGTTTGCAGTATGTAATATGCAGAGGGCAGAAGTCAGGACTAAGTATTGCACAGAACACAGGGGTATAAAGTAAGTGACACACATAGTACATGGGTCAGGAGTATGTAACACATAAGGCACAGGGCTCAAGAGCAAGTAACACACAAGTGCAGGGGTCAAGAGGAAGTAATGCACAGAGTTCAGGGATCAAGCGTAAGTAATGCACAGAGTGCATGGGTCAGGAGTATGTATCATACAGAGTGCAGGGGTCAGGAGTATGTATCATACAGAGTTCAGGGGTCAAGAGTATGCGAGGTGCAGGGTGCAGGAATCAAGAGTAAATATCACACAGAGTGCAGGGATCAAGAGTAAGTATCGTACAAACTGCAGGGATCAAGGGTAAACACTGCACAGAGCGCAGGGATCAAGAGTCAGCATTGCATAAACTGCAGGGATCAAGAGTAAATATCACACAGAGTGCAGGGGTTATGAGTAAGTATTAAACAGGGTAAAGGGGTCAAGAGTAGTATAGCACAGAGTGCAGAGGTCAAGAGTGAGTACCACACAGAGTGTTGGGGTCAAGAGTAAGTACTGCACAAAGTGCAGGGGTCATGAGTAAGCACTGCACAAAGTAGGTATCACATAGAGTGCAGTAGTCAAGAGTAAATATCACAGAGTGCAGGGATCAAGAGTAAATATCACACAGAGTGCAGGGGTCATGAGTAGGTATTGCACAAACTGCAGGAATCAAGAGTAAATATCGCACAGAGTGCAGGGATCAAGAGTAAGTATTAGAGTTCAGGGGTCAAGAGTAGTATAGCACAAAGTGCAGAGGTCAAGAGTGAGTACCACACAGAGTGCGGGGGTCAAGAGTGAGTAATGCACAGAGTGCAGGGGTAAAAACTAGGTAAAACTCAGTGTGCAGGGATTAGACATATTCCTTCCGAAGCCAAAATCCCTACCTTCTCCCAATACAACCCCCCAGGACAAAACTGCCCCAGCATAAAATTTCCCTTCCTCCCTTAAGTGTACTCACCTTGGTGTTATTGTGCGTCTTTTCCTTACCTTTACTTTATCAGTACAAATGAACACACAATTGTTTGAGACCTTTCCACCCATCAGATCCCTTGGAATGTCAGTGCCAATCTCCCAAGTATGTGGGGAATCACAGAACGTCAACAGGATAATTTGTATTTACGAGAAGTTGATGCATTGAAGGGCACAGCAATTTGGGACAACAAACTAGGGAGGTTTTTCTTGCATGGTCATTGCTAAGGTTCAGCACCCTCTGTTGGTGCCCTGGGACCTGATCCCACAATCACTTGAATCGTTTCTCTTTAACTTGTGTGCTTAGGCAACTGCTGGCTTTTATCTATCTATCTATCTATCTATCTATCTATCTATCTATCTATCTATCTATCTCTCTATCTATCTATCTATCTATCTATCTATCTATCTATCTATCTTTCTATCCATATATCCATCCATCTTGTGAACAAGGGGCTAAAAACTGGTGACCACATCTACCACTGCCAAAAGTAATGTGTAAATGGTATATGCTAAATCCATATTGTATTAAATATTCTTTCTTCGACATTCACTATATTGAAATAATTACTCATTGATCCTTTGCAGTTCCTGATGGGAATTCAGAGAATAAAAATGGCAGCCTCAGCCCCACTGCCCTGCGTCAAAGACCTCTCACTGACCCGCTGATGTTTGATCAGCTCGGTCAATAACACGCCGAGGTTATAACCGTCTGATCTAATAAAGTTTGCATCTATAGCAGATACATTTAATTTCTTTGCCATTTTGTGCTCTAACTACAGATATAATTGTTTTTCGGCCATAAAAGAGAAAGTACTTTGAGGTTTAAATGGTTCTCTTGTGCAGGATATTTCTTGAAGATTATTGCCTTGGTGTCGCTTCAGAGCTCCTACTAAATACGTAATATTTGATTTCTAGTCAAACACAGGTATCCAAACTGCATTTGCCTGCCGTCCCCAAGGTGGATTTTACCTTCCAACTAGAGTAATATTAAGTGGCATCGTTTTGTTTTGTTTCAGAATGATTTTTGGGGTATTTGCTTAATGAGCCTAAGGCAGTCGTTTCTATGGCTCTGTGAAAATCAAGAGCAATCCAATTTTAACATCAAAGTTATAGCAAAATCAATAAAACAAAGTTTCTAGGGTTGTTTTGCCTAGCAGATGCGAGTGCCGGTTCCCCTCCTCCCCTCCTCCAATGAAAAGGTGAAAGCTTTCATCTTCAAATAAAAGCATGGCACATTGAAATGGTGGGATATTAAAAACGGCACCCAGGTTACCCGAGCTTCCACTGAATTTACATTTTAATGCTTTTGTCTGAGTTCATTAAACCGATCGCTTTTATTAGTTTGCGTGTCTGTGTTGGGATTTTTTAATGGCTGTTTGAAAGAGAGGATATGACATTCAAAAGTGCTATAGAATCTTAACCAGCTCCATTCTGGGCTCTTCCCCTCCCCTTAGAACCAAGATTAATTAGTTTGGAGATGGTGTCATGCACCCAATAACATTGATCCCCGGTGGAAGTTTTTTCTACAGAAAGATGTGGTGTATGTAAAGACATATACAGTATATGCTACGTGTCGTTGCATTTCAGGGGTTAAAACAGAGCTTCAAGGACATAAATGGATATTACATGTTTTTTCACTATAACATACCTTCACTTCTGGCTTTATTACCTAGGCGAGAATTACATCCCCCTCAACCTGCCTGAAGCCTACTGGGATACTCATGTCATGCATCTCAGGGGGCTTAGGGGCAATATCCACCATACTGTGTATGTGCCACGTCATCAGGGGCTGGCTGCAAGAAGCAGGAAGAGACAGCTGGCTCCTGATGATGTAAGTAGAGAAGATAGTAATGTGGGACCTGGCATGATGTGTCAGCAGTGGATTACAGCTGATAATGTTAGATTCTCTGGACACAAGAGTATGTTTTTTGAGGGCAACTCAGAATCAAGATATAAGGAAAGAAATCATAATGTACAGGGAGAGTGAAGTTCCTCTTTAAAGTGGAACTTCACCTTGAAGGGGAAGTTCCGCTTAATATCCCCCTCTTCACCACTGCACTTTTTGGGGGAGCAGCTTTGATAGATACCTGGTCCCTCTTTTGATAGCAGCCCTTTGCCTGCAGCATTCTGAAAAATGTCACAGCTCCTAGAAGGCTGAGGGACCAGTCACAAAGTGCATGAATTTGGTTGGGGTTCCTCCTGATGGTTTATGCTCTGATTAAATTCCTGACATAACAGTATACAGAAACAGTATCATATTTCAAAAAAGATCCATCTTTTAACAGTAAAGAGTTGCCCTTAATCTTTATTCAGTGAATTTTGCCTAGTCTGAGATGATGTCCTTAAACAGGGCAAAAGACAGCCAACACATTTTGGGGGCAACACAATCCTCCTTAATCAGGGCTGGAGGAAAAGTTTAAAATAAATAACACACATAAAAATGTCATTAACATTTTGTTTAATTTTTAAGTCATACATATGTATTTTTAGTAACAATTCTGCTTTATCGTCATTTTTATGTGTGATATTTTAAACTTTTACTCCAGCCCTGGTTGTGTTGCACTTGAAACGCATTGGCTCTCTTTTGCCCTGCTTATTCAACAATAAAGAGTTTGGACTCCTAAAAATTTTTTCATTTGGAGCTCTCTTTGACATGTTACAGTTAGGTTTATTGATTGCAGCTTGTGTCCTCATTAGGGAGATTCACTATCTCTAAATGTCCTTATCACCAATGTCACCAGGAAAGAAAATAAGGGTAGATTCAAAATCTTGTGTTGTCACCAGAATAGGAATAGAGGAGAAATCTTCCAATGGGGGTTATCTGGTGTTCTCTGACCTATCACACTTGGATTTCCTAACTTGGGTGAATGTTCTCTCCTGAGGGATCCCTGTCTTTGTAATGAACTGCAGAATACAAGCCAATTGGGTTCAATTGTAAAAATCTGTATCCAGAACCCCACCACCACTACCTTTTGAGCAATAGAAGACCTAACAGTGGTTCTAACCACTCAACACTCTGTCCAAATCTAAAAAAAGTATTGCTTTTAGTTATACTTTAATGTTTTTAGTCACTTTGGTGCCCAATCACCTTGAAGCCTTCTCAGGATCACTGATAGTTTCCAGCTTCTTAATACACACCATTATGAGACGATATTGCTGAGTCTGAAGGGTTTTGGGGGTTTAGGATTTAGTCATTCGGATGCTTTATTTTTATTTTTTTAAATCCCTATTTAATTACCTAGAAGCCAAGTATTAACAGGCACATTCAAGCCATTAATCTGTTGGTACCAGGGGCGAACTGACCATTTGGAAACTCGGGCACTGCCCGAGGGCCCGGGGTCAGTAGAGGGCCCCATGAGATGCCCCTGGTACCTTTTTCATAGGCTTTTTTGAGTTTGGGCAAGGACACAGGGGCCCCATGATCCCCTATTGCCCGGGGGGCCCCATGAGTTGTCAGTCCACCCCTGGTTGGTACATACAGTTGTGTTCAAAATAATAGCAGTCAGACATCACTAACCTGATCAATCACTGTTTTTGGTAGAAATGATATTTCTACATGGCAAATAATTCATTAGCAGGTATAGTAGAATAATAGAAATCCAACAGACCCAACAGTCATGACATGCATGCTGCTGATTCTGTGTAATTGAATCACTAATTGAAAGGGGCATGTTCAAAATAATAGCAGTGTGGAGTTCTATTAGTGAGGTCATTCATTCTTTGAAAAACAGGTGGCAATTATTGCCCTTATTTAAGGAAGGAAGGCAGCAAATGTTGTACATGCTGGTTACAGTGCATTTCTCTCTGAAATTCTGAGGAAAATGGGTCGTTCCAGACATTGTTCAGAAGAACAGCGTACCATGATTAAAAAGTTGATTGAAGAGGGGAAAACATATAAAGAAGTGCAGAAAATGATAGGCTGCTCAGCTAAAATGATCGCAAATGCTTTAAAATGGCAACCAAAACCTGAAAGACGTGGAAGAAAGCGAAAAACTACCATTCGGATGGATAGCCAAAATGGCAAGGACTCAGCCAACAATCAGCTCCAGGAAGATGAAAGAAGGTGTAAAGTTCCCTGTGAGGACTGTTACAATTAGAAGACGCCTATGTGAAGCCAAGCTATCTGCAAGAAGCCCCCGCAAAGTCCCACTGTTGAAAAAAAGACATGTGCTGAAGAGGTTATAATTTGCCAAAGAGCACATTGACTGGCCTAAAGAGAAATGGCGCAACATTTTGTGGACTAATGAAAGTAAGATTGTTCTTTTTGGGTCTAGTGGCCGGAGACAGTTTGTCAGACGACCCCCAAACACTGAATTCAAGCCACAGTACATTGTGAAGACAGGGAAGCATGGTGGTGCAAGCATCATGATATGGGGATGTTTCTCATACTACGGTGTTGGGCCTATTTATCGCATACCGGGGATCATGGATCAGTTTGAATACATCAGAATACTTGAAGAGGTCATGCTGCCTTATGCTGAAGAGGAAATGCCCTTGAAATGGGTGTTCCAACAAGACAACGACCCCAAACACACCAGTAAACGTGCAACATCTTGGTTCCAGACCAACAAGATTGATGTTATGGAGTGGCCAGCCCAATCCCCGGGTCTTAATCCAATAGAAAACTTGTGGGGTGACATCAAAAATGCCGTTTCTGAGGCAAAACCAAGAAATAGAGAAGAACTGTGGAATGTAGTCCAATCATCCTGGGCTGGAATACCTGTTCACAGGGGCCAGAAGTTGGGTGACTCCATGCAACACAGATGTACAGCAGTTCTCAGAAACAGTGCTTATACAATGAAATATTCATTAAGTGATTCAAAGGAAAGCAAAATCTTCAAACATTTTTCAGTTTATATAGTGAATGTTTGAGTTTGTAAAGAAGAATACAAACACTGCTATTTTTTTGAACAGTCTAATATACACTTTTTTCTATTTTTTTAGAGGAACAACACAAATTTGATCTATTTTTCTTCATGTTTTGATTTGGAATAGAATGTGTAGTGTTCCCAATGCATTTGTGTGTATGGAAATAAAAGCTATTAGAAGGATTTTGAGCTTTATTCACTTTTTTCAACACACTGCTATTATTTTGAACACAACTGTATATCAATAATAATAGTAGATCTTGCTGTAACATATGCTAATACAGCATTTAACTATGACAAACACATGCTGCAGGCACATCTTCCCGGTAGGAAGTCAGCACTCAAAATACAATAGTGTCCTGTCTTTACGGTCTCCTTGTGAACTTGGCGAATACTCATGAATGGTTGTCTGCATCACTGTTGGCTTGTTATGTTTCTCCTAAAACTTTAACATAATTTGATATTCAGACATTCCGGAACCCATCTCAATAATTTCTGCTAAACGATAAATCAGCAAGGAAAGAACATCTAAGTTATTTATTTGTTAAATAAAGATGGCTCATCAAATTACGGAGATTGCTGCATGTGTCAAGATGTCAAACATCTCACTGTAAGTGGAGCGAAGTAGGAGAACCTGCCCAAATCTGGGACAAGCTGCAGGATACTCGGAGACCCTGTAACAGCATTATTGTTTATAGCACTACTCTGGCTATGCTATCATGCCACCGATGCCCTCTACTGGCTTGTGACAATAACAGACACCATGACACTCAATTCTTAAAGGGAAATCCTCCTTTTGACTAAGTTACAAATTTTATATATTAGGTAGCAGGAAACAATATAGAGAGAGTGCAGACCAGAAGATACAAGAAATGAGCAATTGAGACATGCAGTTAGATGGCAGAGGAGAGAGGGAAGAAGATGAGGATAGAGAGGACAGAATGTGAAAGAAGATAGGGTAAAGAGGGTGCAAACTAAAAGACATAAGACAGAAGAGATAGGTAAGTGACCGAGTGACCCCATAGAAGAGAGAGAGTGAAAACAGAGGACTAGAGGGCAAGATTGATCCTGTTAAGCTTTTTTTTATATATCTAACTAGAAACATACGAGAATCTCTTGCTCTTGTTCTCATATGTTTCTAGTTAGCTGTAAGCTTGAAGGGATCAATCTTTTGACTCTGATGAAGAGGGGATCCCCCTCGAAACGCATCTGATGAATAGATTCAGGTGGTGTCTTTTCTAGTCAAGGAGCATGTGCAGGGGATTGAGCAACATTATGCTTGATGACTTATGATGAGCTTGTTGTTCACAATTGTTTTTGTGAGTTATTTATCTTGATTTTATGGGGCAGCACAGTGGCTAAATGGTTAGCACTTCCACCTGGCAGTACTAGGGTCGTTGGTTCGAATCCCAGCCACGGCACCACCTGCCTGGAGTTTGCATGTTCTCCCTGTGCTTGCGTGGGTTTCAGGAATGGACTCGCCACTGGTGGTGGGACTCACCTGCCTTGTGGGCTGCAGTACCAGTGCTGGCCAGTGGGTGCTCTCAGCAGCCAGAATCTCACTCCTGCAGTCAAGCCATCACCTGAGGCTGATTTCAGGAGGTGTATTTAAGCAGGACCAGGCCTGCAATCAGTGCCTTGGTGTATTGTTCCCATGAGCCCCTGTGCCTGAACCTGTCATCTGCCTGCCTTTCTGATCCCTCTGCCTGACTCCTGACATTGATAGAACTCTGCCTGCACCGACCTCTGCTATTCCTGACCACTCTCCTGCCTGCTCCTTTGTACCTTGTCTGCCCGATGGTTCCTGACCTGGCCTGCCTGATGGTTCCTGACCTGGCCTGCCTGACCACTCCACCTCACCAGCCCTGACTACTTTTGTCTGTGTGCTTGTACTTTCCGTTATCAGTGGGAGGTTTGGTTTTGTTATATTGTGCTTTTATATTTTTGTATAGCCTCTAATAAATTATACTGTTTACACCATACTTGAGCCTGCGTTAGCCCACACATCTCTGGTCATACCCGGATCCGTGACAGTGGGTTTCCTCCGGGTAGTCCGGTTTCCTCCCACACTCCAAAGACATGCTGGTAGGTGAATTGGCTCCTGTCTAAATTGTCCCTAGTATGTGTATGTATGAATGTGAGTTAGGGACCTTAGATTGTACACCCCTTGAGGGTTAGGGACTGATGTGAATGTACAATATATATGTAAAGCGCTGCGTAAAATTGACGGCGCTATATAAGTACCTGAAATAAATAAATAAAATGGTGTTTTAAGGTAATGCACCAAGCTGGTGCGCCCTCTCCTTTTGCTTTTGTAGTGTTATGCTGTCGGGGCATACCCAGTCCTAAGAGGGCAGCAAAGCATGGCGTTCTTCTACAGCTAGATGAGCGAGAAGTATTGGGGTCCGAACATCACACTTATGTGAAGGAGGTTGTTGCTATGGAAACTACGAAACACAAGACATGGGGGAGGGTTAAGGGAAAGAGGGACCGCACAGAAGAAAGACAGAGAGAGGATAAGAGCAAATGGAGGACTCAGTCATAGAGTTGGAAGGCAGAGAAGAGAGGGAAGAAAATGAGGATAGAATGTGAAAGATATAGGATAGAAAGGGTGCAAACTAGGAGACATAAGACAGAAGGGATAGGAAAAGGACAAAGTGACCAGATAGAAGAAAGAGAGAAAACACAGGACTCAGACAGTTGGAAAGCAAGATTAATCGCTTCAAGCTTGACTTTATACATCTATCTAGAAACATATGAAAATCTCTTGCTCTTGTTTCATATGTTTCTGGTTAGATATATAAAGTCAAGCTTGAAAGGATCAATCTTTTGGCTCTGATAAGGAGGGGATCCCCTTCGAAACGTGTAGACAAATAGATCCAGGTGGTGTCCTTCTGAGTCAAGGAGCATGTGCAGTAGATCATGCAACATTACACTGAGGAAGAGAGGGAAGAAGCTGAGGATAGAGAGAGGATAGAGGAGATATAGAAAGGGTGAACACTAGGAGACACAAGACATGGGTGAGGGCTAAAGGAGAGAGTGACTACATAGAAATAGGAAAAGAAAAAATGAAGGACTCAGACATGGGGCTAGAAGGCAAAGGACAGAGGGAAGAAGCTAAGGATAGAAAGTTAAAAAGAAGAAGGTGGTATAAAGAGGGTGTCAAATATGAGACACAAGACATGGGAGAGAGGGACAGCATAGGAGAGAGTGAGGGAGAGAAACTAAAGGACACAGGGACTTGGAAGGCAAACCAGAGAGAGAAAAGACTAAGGATAGAGAAAGCGGAAACCAGTATAGAGAACTAGAGAACTGAGACTTTGGATAGAGGAAGAAAGGAGACATTATAGAGAAAGTACAAACTCAAGAAGATAGGTAATTGAGAGAATGACTGCATAGCAAGAGAGGAAAAAACTAGGAGACACAGACAGGGAGTTAGTAGGCAGAGAAGAGAGAAAAACACTGAGGATAGCAAGAGCAGGAAACAGTACATAGAGGGTCAACTAGGAGATGCGAGAGAGAGGGGTAAGGGAGAGAGTGACCACATAGAAGAGAGTGAAAAAGAGAAAATAGAGGACACAGACAGGGAGTGGGAGGCGAGAGAAAACACTGAGAGCAGAGAGGATAGCAGGAACAGGGAACTGTACAGGGAGGGTGGAAACTAGGAAACACAAAACTCAGGAGAGGGAAAGAAAGAGTGACAACGTAGAAGAGAGACTAAAAGAGGATAAGAGAAAATGTAAAACTCAGGCATGGTATTAGAAGGCATACAAGAGAGGGAAGAAGCTGAGAAAAGACTAGAAGGCACTATTGAGATGGAAAGAGTGGAAACTAGCAGACAAAAGACAGAAGATTATAAGGGAGAGAGTGACCACATAGAAAGAGGAGAAGATAGAAGACTCAGACATGGAGATAGAAGGCAGAGAAGAGAGGGAAGAAGCTGAGGATAGACGAGGTGATATTGAGATAGAAAGGGTGGAAGTTAGGAGACACGAGACGCAAGAGTAAGGATGAGGAGGAAAGAAGATAAGGATAGAGGGAATAGAGAGAAGAAGAAGGCAGGATAGAAAGGGTGCAAACTAGGAGACACAAGATAAAGAAGGGTAAAGGAGAGAGTGACCGCATAGAAGAGAGAAACTAGAGAGCTGAGGAAGTCACGTGTTATTGTGACGCAACGCGTCGGAACGCGAGGAGGATTCTGGGAGCGCGGTGACGTCATTTCCGGCGTGGTGCCCATATTTGAAATCCCTGTATCCAAATACCCATGCAGGAGATTCATAGCATGGGGTATTGAAGGCTTGTGAGGAGACGTATTCAAATGTGAGTGGGCAATTTTATTATATATCTACTTTGTAAAATAAACAGGATTACACTATGTGAGTCTTTTGTTTATATATGAACCGAGGAGGAGACTGCTGATAGAGTGTAAGAGGCGGGGGAGGTCCTGGTGAGCTATCAAAGTGGTGTCCTGTTTTAAAGCGAGCTGACCCTGTGGGGTCTTGGCAAGGAGGTGAGGGGCCATCACGGCTAAAGTTTGGATTCACACAGTGTGGACACGTGTGACACATGCATGAAGATTGAAAGTCTTATATGTTGCATTTGGACACTTTAATTTTCCTATGGACCTATTATTATTTAACATATGTTTGCAGTGATTTTGATTGTCACTACTTGCACTTTATTCCCATTTGGGAGTACACGGGTTGCACATTTTTTGTAAATGCACATTTTTGCACATAGGTTTAGTACCTTGTGGTATTATTTAGATCACTTTGAATAGTCAATTTGCACTTTATATTTATTTAGTAAATTTAGGGATAGCGCTGCACTTTATATTTATATGTATTCACTCATTTTGGTAAGGAGCTTTGTGTCAGCAGCTTGGTGAATAGGGCCCCATTCTTAGCGCAGGAAGTTCTTTCATTTAGTATAGAAAACTAGAAGACATAAGATGAAGGAGAGGGACAATTGAGAGTGTGACCGCATAGAAAGAGGAAAAGAGATAATAGAGGATTCAGACATGGAATAACAGGGCAGAAAACAGAGAAGAGACTGAGCATAACAGGACAGGAAACAATGTAGAGAGAGTTAGGAGACATGGAAGGGGGGGGGGGGGGAGTGTGACCACATTGAAAGAAATGGAAGACAGATACAGTATAGGACCAGTGGTGTATTTAGGTTTTGTGCTGCCCTAGGCAACACAAAAATTGGCGCCCCCCTCCGCAGAAAGAGCCTGACATTGACCAAGGACACCCCTGCCCCCCACCCGAGCCTTCCACTACCACTGCCCCACATAGACCAACCACCATCCCCCATGGCGAGAGAGAGAGAGACACTCACCTTCACAGCTCCAGACATCCCCAGGAACGAGAGTCAGGCTGTGCATACACTGTCATGAAACCAACAGCATCTCTCGGAACACACCAGGTCCCCATGCCGCATGTGTCCCTTCTTCCATCCCTTCTTCCAAGGGGCAGTGCTGCCCCCCTGAAACATGCCGCCCTAGGCAAATGCCTTGTTTGCCTTGTGGTAAATGCACCCCTGTATAGGACCAGATAAAGGGAAACAAATACAGAGGAAGAAAAGAAGAGCCGGAGAACGGACAGTAAGTAATCAAGGATCACATTTGTTTTATAATAATGTAACCATGTTGGGGACTCGTTCGTCCCTTGTTCGGAACCTATAATAAATATTGCACACTGACACTAGGTGGAGAACAGAAAGAACATCTCTGCGCCATTCTAAGAATATGCCATTTAAACAAAACGCAATAAATATTACCATTCATCCGGCAAGGTAAACAGCAGTGATGAAGTACAATTTCCACCTAAAGAAAAGTAACTATCAATTATTGATCGGCTTGACGAAGAATAAAGAGCTTATTTAGAGATATGGGATTTGGCTTACTGGAACCGGCATCTCATTAAACGCACCACCGGCGCTTTATTGCTCGCATTCATTCCAATTCTATTACAAATAGAGTAGAATAGAGCGGGATTGTTACAGGGCCAAATCACATATTAATAATAAAATGACTGAAATTCAGTTTATAGGGGCTCCAACGATGTCTCATTTTTCATTTCCATTCAAAGAGTTCTATTAAAAAGACCGTTAACTCCATCAGATAGATGGGAAATAGCTTCATTTTGGCATATTTCCCATGATCCTTTGCAGTTTGATTAAGCCGGACTTTTAGACTGTCCATGGGTATTATTACAGCCTAGTGATGGCCGCTCTGCGATGGGCTGTAGAACCACTCCAATGGGTGAGGAGCTGGGGAAGTGAACTGAAGTACTGGGGTCACGCTGCCTCTCATATAAGTGGATAGTAAGGGCATTTGTACCGGCTTTGATAACTAAACCTGTTACAATGAAAACTGCTTTATCTTAGATTGTAAGCTCCAAGGATCAGAGCCCTCCCACTCAGTGGTGTATTTAGGTTTTGTGCTGCCCTAGGCATGACATTGACCAACAACACCCCTGCACCCCACCTGGGAGAGCCTTCCACTTCCGCCCCCCTGGCGATTGAGAGACACTCATCTTCACAGCTCTGGACATCCCTGGGAGCGAGAGTCAGGCTCTACATACACCATCAAACAGCCCACAGCCTCTCTCAGATCCCACCTGGTTCACATGGTGCACATGTCCCTTCTTTCATCCCTTCTTCTAGGAGCAGGTACTGCCCCCCTGAAAAGTGCCGCCCTAGGCAAGTGCCTTGTTTGCCTTGTGGTAAATACACCCCTGCTCCTAACCCTCTTGTATTGAACTGTCTCTTTGCTGTATTGTCTCCCTTTATATTGTAAAGCGCTGAGCAAACCGTTGGCACTATATAAATCCTGTATAATAATAATATATTCAGAGCTAGATTCCAACAGAGATAAGCACAAACACTAGGGGGTTGATTTATAAAGAAATTTCATAACCTTTTGCCCAATGAAAGTGCATGTGCATTAGTTCTGTGAGAACAGGGCAAAAAAAAGAGTGAAAATAGGATATAGCTGAGCTGAATGTAAATCAATGATTTTAAAAAGAAAATATTGCATTTGGCCACTAGATGGAGCTAAGTGTTATAAAAAAATAAGTTTGTGATGTTTAGCTCCATCTAGTGGCTAATGTGGTATTTCCTCTTTAACATCAATGGTTTACATTCAAACAGCCCAGGATATAGCCTGACTGCATTTGTCTGTTTTATTTATTTCTTTTTTTATTCACACAGAGCGAAGGTGCTTGCACTTTCACTGGGTGAATATCTATGAATTTATTTTTAAATCAACCCCATAGACAGCTATCACCCATACTGGTGTCCTCATTTGAAGATTTACTAGTGTTTCCTGTTCAAGTGACAACTGTAAAATCTTGAATTTCTCCTCACATTGTGCTAAGCTGACAAATGGGGTGAATCCCTCTCAGTTAACCACTTCAAGTCCGGACACTTTTATCCCCTTTCTGTCCAGGCTAATTTTCAGCTTTCAGTGCACACTTTGAATGACAATTGCGCAGTCATGCAGCACTGTACCCATATGAATTTTTTAGCATTTTTTTGAGACAGATAAAACTTTATTTCGGTAGTATTTATTCACCACTGGGATTTTTTTATTTTTGCTATATAAATGAAAAAGTCCAAAAATTTGGAAAAAAAGTGTTTTTCATATAAAATTTTGCAAATAAATAATTTTTCTTCATAAAATGGCCAAAATGTATTGTTATCTTTTTAGTAAAAAAAAAATAACCCAAATGAATTTATAACCAAAAATTATAATTTTTCAAAAATTTTGTTGACATTTTTATTTTATTTTTTTAGATTATTATGTATGTGGTTTTTTTTAACATACTGTCACCCTAGCAGTACAGTGTCACCATAGTGACACTGTACTACTTGTGGGGGGTGATGAAGATTTTTCTTTTTTTTTTCATTTACACTGATTGCTGTTACACCCATAAAGGCTGTAAAAGCAATATTTTATCCTTCTCTCTGGCTCCATTCTTGCAGCCATTGAGAAATACTGTGTGAGCTGTGATTGGTCATAGCTTATCACATAGTAGAAGGCTGTTGTGAATAGCCTTGTACCATGTGATCTCTGTGATCATTCACAGATTTCACACGTAGTAAGCAATGATGTCAGGATATGACAACTTGCTTACTACAATTCATGTGATCACTGATTGGCTAATCAGTGATCACATGATCGGGACCTCACACAGAGGTCCCGTACAGCGATCGGTGTTCCACTGTGTCTAAAGGACACAGCAGGCACCGAATCGCGGTGCTGTATGCTCCCAGGGAGCGCGCACAGCCTGTTAATACAGGTGCCGTTTATGAAAGGCAACCCGCCCTGCACTGCTCCCGTCCGGCCGTTTATATACATGGGCCAGACGGGAAGTGGTTAACCATTTGTCACCCGCCGAATGGCGGGCGGCAAATGTCATCAGCGTTCCAGGTGGACGCCATATGGGTGGACGCCATTCCTGCAGAGCGGCGCAATCTGTCACCGGCCACGTACCTCGGACACGGCCGATGACAAATCTGAGTATCGGCCCCGTTGCCGGTACCATGTGACCTGCTGTTGTATACAATGGATGGCTTCATTCATGCCATCCATTGTATACTAGTGTCTAGATGGGAATGGTCACAGCTAATCACATGCACGTCATGTGATTAGCTGTGGCCAAATCACAGCTAAGCACAAAAAAAAACAAAACCCTGAATGAATTGATTTCATTGAGGTAAATGCTTGCTTATAGCAAAGTAATTCTTTGCTATAAGCAAATTGTGTAAAAAAAAAATATATACTGATCACTTCCCCAAAGTAGTATAATGTTACTATGGTAACATTGTACTACTTTGGTCATAGTGAAATATGAAAAACAAATCTTAAAAAAAAAAAAAAGTAATAAAAAAAAAAATATATATATATATATATATATATTTTATTTTTTTTTTCATAATGTCACCAGTCAGTGTCCCTGATCACCGCCATGCCAGTTATATGATGACGCTGTACTGCACTGGTGACAATATGTAAAAAAAATAGTGAAACTAATTTTTTAAATTTTTTCATTTTCTGAAAAATTATGACAAAAAAAATACAACTTCAAAAAACTCGCCATGCCTCTTATGAAGTACGTCGGACTGTCTACTTTACAAAAAGGGGTCATTTGGGGGATATCTGTACTGTTCTGACATTCTTGGACCTCAAGAAATTAGATTGGTCGTCAGTACTTCAGGATTGATCAATATTCAGATCTATACCATAGTTTGTGAACTCTATAACTTTCCTACAAACCAAAAAAATACATCCTAATTTGGGTTATTTTCACCAAAGACATGTAGCAGAATACATCTCGGCCTAAATTTATGAAGAACAATTATTTATTTGCAAACTTTTATAACAGAAACAAAGAAAAACCTTTTTTTTTTCAAACTTTTTGGTCTTTTTTTGTTAATTTAGCAAAAAATAAAAACCCCAGCGGTGATTAACTATCACCAAAAGAAAGCTCTAGTTGTGTGAAGAAAATGATAAAATTTTAGTTTGACCGCGCAATTGTTATTCAAAGTGTGAGAGCGCTGAAACCTGAAAACTGGCCTGGGCAGGAAGGTGTAAAATTGCCCGGTATTGAAATGGTTAAAGGGATTGGGAAATATTATCTAAATACAATATGGCTGTTCTTACTTGAATCTTGGTGTTCGTTTGTATCTGTGCAGTAATCCAATGTGAAACTTTCCCTCTGTGCAGGAGCTTCCTCTGATAAAGACTGCTCACTGCTGCTCTCTCTCCTTGTGCAGGGTGACTGGTCTTCTCTCCACCCTTTTGTTGTTTTCTGCAGGCAACCTGTAGTGGGAGGGGTCTTCTGTGCCCCTCCTACAGGCTATATACAGCACATTGATGATGTCACTGCTAGTTTTGCAAGGTTTGCAAAGACTATTGGTGAAGAAAAGGGCGATTTTTATCTTTAGTGGCTACTAAGGAATATATTTAAAGCGGTTGTAAACCCTTATATATACCCAGTAAAGTGACTGGTCTCAGGTGACACACAGAAATTAAACAAGTCCTTCTACATACGTTGTACCTGTTTATCTTCAGTCTTCTCTACTGCCATTTAAAGTGCTGGATTTATGCAGCTTGTCTGAGAGTTCAGAAAACAGAATGGAGAGATGATGTTACACTCTGCAGAGCCCAGTGAGGAGAGGTCTGAGAGCTGATTGGAGGGAAGGGACACACCCTCTGAGAATGCAAGTGTACAATCCAAATGCGTTAAAAATGTCTGTGTGTATAAGTGGGTGCTGCAGAAACCATCGGCTGGAACCGAACAGAATCAGCAAGGGAGTATGTCACCACCACACCGAGGATCTCCAATATGGGTCCAAACGTTTTACTGAACGATCACATAGTTACAGCAAGACAACGTTTTGGAGTCTCGCTGGACCCCTTCATCGTCACATGCCTGATGAAGGGGTCCTGCGAGACACCGAAACGTTGCCTTGCTGTAACTATGTGATCGTTCAGTAAAACTTTTGGACCCATATTGGAGATCCTCGGTGTGGTGGTGACATACTCCCTTACACCCCCTGAGGACACACACAGCTGAGTCTGTCAATCTGATAGAGGTCCCTCCCCTGTCACCATTTCTCTTTTGGGGTCAGGAAAACTTGTCAGAAGTGACTCATGCAGATAGCAGATTAAGGAAGCAGCAGACAGAAATTACACTTAGTGCTCTGGATTGAGACAAGTACACACTATAGAGGGATATGCTTTGTTCATATTTCATGTCGGAGGTCTACAACCACTTTAAATGAATGTTTTGTGTGCCTGGAGTTCAGCTTTAAATATGATCATCGAAATATGGAACAGCGATGAAAAAATATTAAATGTAAAAAATTATTTCACATATACAAAACAAAAGCTCAAACTTTGTATCCAGGACATACAGTCTAAATTACCCGTAAAACAAAGAAATAGCAATTATAAATGGTCATTATGTACAATTACTATTGGTGTCAGGAAAGCTGGTCAGAAGTGACTCATGCAGATAGCAGATTAAGGAAGCAGCAGACAGAAATGACACTTAGTGCTCTGGATTGAGACAAGTACGCACTATAGAGGGATATGCTCTGTTCATATTTCATGTCGGAGGTCTACAACCACTTTCAATTAATGTTTTTGGTGCCTGGGGTTCCGCTTTATGTTTCAATATTTTTATTACATTTTTCAGAGAAAAACAATGGAGTGAAATATGGTTCATTCATACAATACATTAGATGATACATAGTTGAGTATTTTTGTTGTTGTTCCACCCAATGGTAGGTGGGGGTGTAGATCTTGTTTAGCAATATCATCAGATTCATATACAGTTGCAAGAAAAAGTATGTGAACCCCTTGGGATTACGTGGAGTTTTGCATGAATTGGGCATAAAATGTGCTCTGAACGTCATCTAAGTCACAAATTCTTGATTGTAGGTCTTCTGAGAACTCTTTTCTGCGAGACATGGTTCACATCAGACAGTGCTTCTTGAAACCAGTAAACCCAAAACAGGTGTGTTTGTTTAAGGGCAGGACAGCTGTCAGCAACACATCCAATATCATCACACTGATTGGAGTCAAGGTTGGCTCACTCCTGGCTCCAATTAGCTCTGGGAGAAGTCATTAAGCTAGCCTCACATACTTTTTCCTCCCTGCACTGTGAATGTTTACATGTTATGTGCAATTATACCATGGCAACATCTAATGTTTGTGTAGTATTATGTTCAGCAGACTGTGTTCTATTGTTGTGACTTAGATGACGTTCAGAGCACATTTTATGCCCAATTCATGCAAAACTCCACGTAATCCCAAGGGGTTCACACACTTTTTCTTGCAACTGTATGTATGATGAACCTTGGTGGGGAGTTGGGTTGTTAGGGGAGTTTTGGTGGGGGGGGGGGGAGAGGATTGGGGGAGGAGGGATATAACTGGGTAATTGAGGAGATACCAGTCTTGGTTTGGACGGTAATTCGACTAGTAAAATGTCATCATGGAGTTCCACTTTAAATATGTCCGTTGAAATATGAAACAGCAATGAAAAAAATATTAAATGTAAAAATGATTTTACATATACAAAACAAAAGCTCAAACTTTGTATTCAGGACATACAGTCTACATTACCTGTAAAGAAATAGCAATTACGAATGGCCGTTATTTACAATTACTATTGTGTTGACTGAAGCTCTCCTTGGATCTTTATTTTGCCATTCTGTCCTTAACAGATCTTGATCTTTGTTGCAGCTGACAAAGATCTGCCTGTGTATGGTCATTCCCAGCCATTTGTTATTTTATGGAATAAAAGTTGTAAATGGGGTGATTGTGCTAAATAAACCTTCCTGTGATGCTCCGCATTCTCCTCTGCCAGCTAATCTGCTCAGGCTTTGTGTAGTGTAAACAATAAAAGATCACAAACTACCCTTTCACTGCTTTATGGTGCACACTGTCGCATTAAAGGGATTTTATGCTTGGTTAAAAGCAAGCGTCACATCATGCCAACAAATGTTATGCACTCCCGTCAGAAGATTAGAGTCTCGCATGCCAACTTGGTGACAGGTCTCAGCACTTCTCATGTCAAGCCAGTAAGTGTTGCAAAAAAGTCTGTCTTTAAAGTGAACTCCGGGAAACAGCTAAACAGACAGCTGAAGTACGTATTTGGAGAATGCTTCATCTTCCAAAGAGATTTGTAATTCTGTAGAGCCGGTCTTAATGTCTAAGAAGGCCTACCAGACAGCGCAGCCAAGTCAATGACATCACTTTTCTCTGCTGCCGTTAAGCATCACAGCTTAGGCTAGGTTCGCACTTTGTGTGTGTCGGGGTGTAAGCCGTGTACCAGGGTGGGCTCCTCAGGATACAGTGAAGTCACGAACGAGGAAAGCAACCCCAACACCAGCTTTTGCCACAACAGAATTTTACTTAGATGTGGCAAATAAACACAACCACAAATGCTGGAAACATACAATAAATTTACATACACCCAGCCCAAAGGCTGCAACCCTTGTGCTGCACAGCACGGCGCCTTCTGATGGATGAAGGTAGAAAGTGAAGTAATTTACCTACTGGGGGCACAACTAAGCTGCCACACCTTACCTGTTATTACCCTAAAAGAGCAGGAATCAGTGTATGGGTGTACGGTATGGGCTAGGCTGCGGTGCAGCACAACAGCTTACAATCTTACACAAATCTACAGTATTCCCCCTCCCATAACTGGTCCTGTAGCACGTGCCTGAGTATTCCTTCTGAGCAAAACGCCAGTCTGGCTTGAGTTTGTGGGATTTTATCAGCTCTCCAATGTGAAATGTCACTTTAAGTGGTGGAGTCTTTCCAATAATTAGTAATAACACTTGTGGCCTGACACAAGCAGAGACCCTAACTAACTAACTATCGGCCTGGACTCAGTCTCTGGGCGCCAACACTAAAATGAGGTGCGTGCACGATCTTACCGACCCGGGTCTGCTTTGCATCCGCTGGTGACTCTGAACAGAACAAATGTTGCTTAGTTCCTCTGCTCTCATCAGCTTCCTGGCAGCAATCTCTGGTTAGTGAGGGACGCTTTCCCACCTGAATGTCATCGGATTCTCAGCTCACATGGCCCCTGCATTCAGCATCGTCCAAAACATGGCTGCAGTCTCCTCTTGCTGTTTCCTCACCTCCATGTGAAAACCCCACCTCTTCATGAATATACAAATATCTATGCAGTCTGAGCCTGTGTTAGAAAAACAGTGACATCTTGTGGCTAAACTGCAGAATGTCAGTCAAAACATCAATTTACTCCACACAATTTAATGCACATAAACAGTGTTCAAACAATGAGAGCTGTTTCCCCATCTCACAGGGGAATGCGTGCAAAATTGTGTATTTTCCAAACACGCACAGAAACACGCTACCATTTATGATGTGCGGCGGTGCAATGAAAATAATGCTGAAGTCTTGGGTTTTTTTTAACTGGTTCCCCACCACCCTATAGCAGAACTACTGCTACAGGGTGGCAGGGCCTTTCCAGGTAGTGGGCAGGCACGTGCCACCCTTTTCGTGCCGCCATTGGTGACTACAGCTGTCGATCACCTGGTCCCGGCTGGAGATTCCCCACCAGCACCCAGCGATCACCAAAGAACAGTGCCAGGGGAGAGATGTGTATGTAAACAACACAGATCTCTCCCCTGTCAGCACCAACATGCTGCTTTGTATTGCTTTGCATAGCAGAGCAATACAAAGCAGCATGTTTCCCTAGTAAAACACACACAGCACTCAGTTACCCCTTTGATTGCCCTACATGTTAACCCCTTCCTGTCCAGTGTCATTAGTACAGTATCAGTGCTTTTTATTAGCAGTGATCACTATATTAATGTCACTGGGGATGTCACTGGCAGCTAGTCAGTCCCCCCCCGTGTCAGAATGCCCAACGCAGTCCCACAGTCCCGTTGTAAGTCGCTGATCGCCGCCATTACTATCATTAAAAAAAAGTTCCAGTATATATACCGCCATTTGTAAATGCTATAACTTTCACGTAAACCAATTAATTTACACGTATTGGAATTTTATTTAGTAAAGACATGTCGCAGAATACATTTTGGCTTAAATTTATGACAAAATTTGATTTTAAAATTTTTTCTACTGGACATGTTTTATAGCAAAAAGTCAAAAATATTGTTCTTTTTCAAAATTGTTTATAGCACAAAAAATAAAAAAATACAGAGGCGATCAAATACCACCAAAAGAAAGCTCTATTTGTGGGAAAAAAGGATGTACATTTCATTTGGGTGAAGCGCTGCATGACCGAGCAATTGTCAAGTTAAAGTCACACAGAGCCGTATCGCAAAAAATGGCCTTGTCAGGAAGAGGAGTAAATCCTTTGGAGGGCAAGGGGTTAAAAAAAATAACAAACTTGTCATACTTACCCACTCTATGCAGTGGTTTTGCACAGAACAGTCCAGTTCCTCCTCTTCCCGGGTCCCTCGCTAATGTTCCTTGCATGTCAGGGGTGTTAACATTGTCTGCCCAAAATACACTAAAACCTCAAAGCCCAGTTAAAGTGGTTCTAATGTTTTTTGTTTATTGTAACAATTTAGCATTCTCTGCATTAAGGTAAAAAAAAACAGAAAAAAACCCAAATCTGTCTGTACCCCCCAGGAGCGGACTGACAACTCATGGGGCCCCCGGGCAAAAGGGAATCATGGGGCCCCTGTGTCCTTGCCCAAACTCAAAAAAGCTTCTGAAAAAGGTACCAGGGGCAACTCATGGGGCCCCCTACTGACCCTGGGCCCTCGGGCAGTGCCCAAGTTTCCAAATGGTCAGTCCGCCCCTGGTACCCCCCCTATCCCCCAACCTAACAATTACTGTGTCCTTTATAAAGCCAGAGCTGTGCCCAGCTGCTGGTCTTCTTTCCCATCTTTTTGGTTCTGGGTCTCACAGTCTTTGCTAAGAGTGGTAGGAGCCATTGGCTCCTACTGTTGTCAAACAAACCCAGTGAGCAGAGAGCAGGGGGTGGGGCAGGGTGGGGCACGGCTGAGCTGGACTATGTGTGTCTATGGGCACACACAGCTCAGCTCAGGGAAAAGCCTGCACATCTGCAGCTTTCTATGTGGGCAGACACAGAAGAGGAGAAGCCAAGAGCGCTGACGGAGGACCCAAGGAGAGGAGATTTGGGGCCGCTCTGTATACCATTGCAGAGAGCACGTTAGTATAAACCTGTTTATTATTTTAATTAAAAAAACCCATGACTTTATAATCCCTTTAAAGTTACAGATATACAGTAGATATGTCATAAGATAGATGTACTAAGACGTATCATTTTTATTGGTTTACCTCAACTGTCCTCCTACGGCAGCAGTGCAGGCAGTCTAAATATGACTGTGCAGTTCAAGATAAACCACAGCTATTCCCAGTCCTCTCAATAATTTAAAGTGGTTGTAAACCCCTCAAATGAAAAATGAACAAAGCATATCCCTCTATAGTGTGTACTAGCCTCAGTCCAAAGCACCAATGTGATTTCTGACAGGTTATGCTGACAGCACAGAATCCTGGGAAGTTTGCTCCGTCCTCCAATCTAGCACACAGAAGGTGGCAGACAACCTCAGTTGTGCATGTTTCCCTATGAGACTGTGTAGAAGGGGTGTGTCCATTCCCTCCACTGAGGCCTCACATTATTCTCAGCTCCCTGCTCTATGCTGTGTAGTGTGTGCCAGCAGATCCCCACCCCCTGCCTTCTACTGCTGAGAAATAGTCTTTGATCTTTGCACTTTGAAAGGCCGTGGATAAGAGAGTACTGAAGATAAACAGGTACAGCTTATGTAGGAGGATGTGTTGCACCTCTGTCTATCACCTGAGGCCAGTCACTTCACTGGGTAGATGTAAGGATTTACAACCACTTTAATGGAGCTGGTCAGACACCCCCATTGCAGTGACAGTGCTAATGGCCACACCCCCTGTAACATTTTTATCTTCCCACTATAGTGCAAGCAGTCATAGCCTATGTGACAGTGACAACACTGCACTGAATTCAGGAGCAGTGCAGCATAGTTGCCACCCCATCACAGGAAGCTGCTTTTGGTAGATTTTCACTGCCAAGATCAACAGACATTTGTGGGACTTCGCAGAGGGACTAAAAGAAAATTCTAAGTGTTCATGCATGTATAATTAAGTGCTGTAGCACATCATTTTTATAACAAAAGGTTCTACTTTATTCATTAACTACCCTGCTTACCTGTCTATCTTTGGAGCATATGATTTTCTGTAATACTGCTGGTGCTGCTGGAGTCATTTCCAAGGTTTGCCCGTCTTGCCATAACATTGTTGTTACTCTTATAAAACCTGATAGCTTTTTAGTGTGAAGCTAAGCTGTCACCCAGCACAGTAGTTGATTTAGTATAAGTAGTTTCCATTAGACTTTGTACACGGCCACACATCACATCTAGTCCGCAGTATCCCGCTGACACGCTGTATGAAGGCAAATGGTGAGCTCTCTGTGCTTTAGAGCTTGCAGTATATTGGATTGAGAGCGGCTCATAATCATCAGCCATTTACTGACATTTATTCCAATTCAGGCTGAGAATCTGTTTAATGTCGCACTATCTGTCACCGAGCCGCAGATATTTGTTATCTGGCTTTTTTATAGCTTCTTCAGATTTTTTGGTAATACCTGATAACAAGGTGTTGGAAGAAACAAGTATTGAACTTGCATTTTGCAAAATAAATCCCCCTAGTTTGCGGCTCGGTCACACCATGTCTGTTGATCTGAATAAGTCAGCTCAAGTCAAGGGCACAGGACCTGAGAGATTGCTTCTATCACTGTAGTAGAAGTGACTACCAGGGGCGGACTGACCGTTTGGGAACTCGTGCACTGCACGAGGGCCCGGGATCAGAAGGGGGCCCCATGAGATGCCCCTGGTACCTTTCATAGGCTTTTTTGGGTGTGGTTTGAGTGTGGGCAAGGACACAGGGGCCCCATGATCCCCTATTGCCCGGGGACCCCATGAGATGTCAGTCCGCTCCTGGTGACTACTATAGTGATTTGTAGCTTCCACATTGACTGCTCAGGTATTAGATAATGCACATATTTGTTTTCTATGTGCTCTATCACACCCAGGGCCGTGGATAATGGGGTACCACCAGTCCTCCTGTACGGGGCCCAGGACAGCAGGGGTGCCCAGGCAGCTTGGTGATTTGGATGTCAGCAGGGAGGGTGCTTGGCATGGCAGGGGTCAGTTACTGGAACCGATCCCCTGTAGCAGCAGAAAGCTGGTTTCTTCCACTGTCCCTCCCACTGGTTTTCAGCTGCTGCAGAGAGAGCCACTGTAAGGGACCACCCGGCGGTACCACTAGCACTCCACTAAATAGGCGTTCCCAGTGCACGGAGTCTAAGTCCCAGGGTGCTTGTTCACCAGGGCCCCTGATGGTGGGGATGGATTTGGAGCTCCCCGAGACCAGGTCATGGCTACTGGGTAAACCCGTTAGTGGTAGTGGTATTCGCCGAGGGCTCCCGCGGGGAAGAGCCTGATATGAGGAGGTCAGAAGACCCCACTGGGAGGGATGGACGGATGGATGGATGGCTGAGCAGGTGCGAGGTCAGACAAGCCGGGTCGGTAACAGGGAGGACGGTATGGTACAAGGCAGCGGGCAGAGAATAGTCGGGTCACACGCCAGGTTAGCAACAGCAGGTCAGATCCAATAGGGGGCATTCAAGAGAGAGGTCAGGCAAAGCAAGGGTCAGGGCAGGAGAATACAGCAAGGTCAGAGGACAATCCGGGTCAGCAACTTACAATTCACAGGTTCGCAGGATACAGGATACAGGTAAGACCAGAAGGCACTGAATGACAGCTCAGGGCCATTTAAATATCCCGCCCTGCGCTGCCATTGGTGCCCAGCGGGCGGCCGCGGCTTCTACTGCGCATGCGCGAACTCGAACGCTGCGGCCGGCCCGGACCTAGTGTCCGAGTCCCTGCACAGGGCGGCGCACTGCGCCTGCGCCGGGACCATCACGGCGGGGATCGAGGAGATCCCTGACAGCCATACAGGGGATTGGTTCTAATAATTGACCCCTCCGCCACCGCTCCCATCACCCTCCCTGTGCACCATAAATTTCCCCCTGCTGCCCAAGCTCTCCTGTGTGCCCCCACAGTCCTGCTAAATTCCTTCCTCTCCTTCCCAACATCAGCTGCAAGCACACAATAGGATGGAGGGTAGAGGAAGGGTCCGGTAAAAATGTCACATTTACCAGCCCTTTCCTTTCCTGAATGAACACAATGTGTGATTGGTGCCGATCACTCACTGTGTTCATTCATACCTAAAGCCTAGTAAAATGTGTTTTTCTTTCAAGTGGGGAGGGCTGTCAGGTTGGCTGTATGGGGCTTCTGTGGTTTCTAACAACAGCCCTGATCACACCATGCAGGTACATAGTAAAAAAAGGAAGCATGGCTACATTTCTAAGCAGTGCAACTCATCGTAATGTATGTCACCAAGCTGCAGGGCCTAGAAATGAATAAAGTAGCCTTTTTGGATACTTCTATAATGTTTAAAAAAAAAGAACTCCTACCACCTTTCCTTTTTCATCTCCAGGATAGGTGTGGAAATCTAGCCAATGGGGCATATACAGCCAAACATAAACTGACAAGGATTCTTACTTCTAAATGTTTTGACTATACGTACACTCTAAACTCCATTGATCATTGATCTAGTTTAGGCCCTTTGCTTGCCATTATCTCGCCCTTGGAGCAGTATTCCTCCTACTGATGCAAATAAATATTCCTCCTACAGAAACCAATGAGGCACTATTCCTACCACTGACACCAATGAGGAGGCATGATTCCTCTCACTGTTATAAATGATAGGGCACCATTCATCCCACTAACACCATTGATGGGGCACTGTTTCTCCCACTAATATCAATGATGGGGCACTATTCCTCCAACTGACACCAATTATGAGGCTCCATCTCTTCTACTGACACCAATGATGGGACATAATTCCTCCCTAATTTCCCTCTCACTTACACCAACACTAGGGTACTGTTATAAATGACAGGGCACTATTCCTCCCACTAACACCATTGATGGGGCACTATTCCTCCCTCTAATACCAATGATTATTATTTATATAGCGCCAGAAAGGTTTGCTCAGCGCTGTACATTATAGTGGGGGACAGAACATGAGACAATACAGTAACAAAACAATACACGAGGGGTTCGAGGGCCCTGCTCTTTCGAGCCTACAATGATGGGGCACTATTCCTCCCACTGATACCAATCATGGGGCACTATTCCTCCCACTAATACCAATGATGGGGCACTATCCTCCCACTGATACCAATGATGGGGAACTATTCCTCCCACTGACACCAATGATGGGGCACTATTCCTCCCACTGACACCAATGATGAGGCACTATTCCTCCCACTGATACCAATGATGGGGCACTATTCCTCCCACTGACACCAATGATGGGGCACTATTCCTCCCACTGACACCAATGATGAGGCACTATTCCTCCCACTGATACCAATGATGGGGAACTATTCCTCCCACTGACACCAATGATGGGGCACTATTCCTCCCACTGACACCAATGATGAGGCACTATTCCTCCCACTGATACCAATGATGGGGCACTATTCCTCCCACTAATACCAATGATGGGGCACTATTCCTCCCACTAATACCAATGGTTGGTTACTGTTCATCCCACTGACACCAACAACGGGGCACTATTGCCTTCACTAATACCAATGATGGGGCACTATTCCTCCCACTGATACCAATGATGGGGCACTATTCCTCCCACTAATACCAATGATGGGGCACTATTCCTCCCACTAATACCAATGATGGGGCACTATTCCTCCCAGAAGATGGATTTAAATACAAACAGTTAAGGAGGGAGGATGTCTCTCCATCCAATCAGATTATTACAACCAATATCAATTCAACCAATCAGAACATCATTAGCTAAGCATATTTTATAACATGATCTCACCCTAATAGTTGTAATTATATAAAAAGTGCTATGGTTTGCAGGAATCCAAAGTTCACTATCTGTAGCTAGCGTGATTTTAAGAAATTTCGGGCAGGTTTACATGACATTCTAGAGATATGAATAAACAGTGGCAGAATAAACATCCAGTATTGATTTGATCAAAGTTCTCTATCTGTGGAGGAGAATTAAATGTTAGTATTTTTCAGAATTATTAAAGTAGATTTTAGACAGGCATAAAAGATTAACCCTTTCTCCCACAAGCAGTGCCACAGGCTGATAGCTTCCATGCCACGCCGCATTGAGGCAGTAATTGCTGCAAAAGGGGCCCAAACCAAGTACTGAGTACATATGCATGCTTATACTTTTCAGAGGTCTGATATTGTTCTATGTACAATCCTTGTTTTATTGATTGCATGTGATATTCTAATTTTCTGAGATTGTGGATTTGGGGTTTTCATGAGCTGTAAGCCATAATCATCACAATGATGACAAATCACGGCTTGAACTATCTTGCTTTGCATGTAATGAGTCTATCTCATATATTAGTTTCACCTTTTAAGTTGCATTAATGAAATAAATGAACTTTTGCACAATATTCTAATTTTTCGAGTTTCACCTGTATATACAACAACAAGATTTTTCAGTCTGAACTGTGAACACTTAGCAACCATATTGTACAATACCTGTTCATTTAATATAATTCAATAGAGTTTGTAGCTTTTGTTTAGTAAGCTTTCATTTCTTTTTTTTCTCTTTGGGTACATCAGTTCTGCAGTGTAATTACTAAGTGGTTTATGCTTGATATTTGAACAAATGGAGTAGAGCATAATAAAAGATAACACTGCACATGACTTAAATAAGTGAAGTTACAAGAGATGTGCACTATGGAAAAATGAATTTTGTTTCAAATTCATTTGTTAAGTAAATAATTTTGTTTTGTCATGTTCGTTATATTAGAATGTTTCATTTTCAGAATTAATTCCGTACATTCAGATTTGTTTTGCTCCAAATAAATTTGGATTTTCTGAAGTTATTTTGGAGGATTGGCTAAATTTGTTTTGTATTCATTTGTTATTTTGGGAGGTTACTTATGCACTCTCAGTCATCCCTGTTAGTCCAACCCACAAAGAGAAATGGAATGATCTAATTGGACAATATCAACTGGAGTCCCATGCGTCAGAAAGTAAAGAATGGATACAATTTGGATTCATTCGTTATGTGTGGTTATGGAGATTCTGATGGATCCACTTCCATGCAACCCAAACACAATAAGTAGTAATCATCGCCTTTTTTTTGCTTTCTATACCTTACTGCATTTATTGCAGTATTCTTTCTTTTCATATGTAGTGCATTTTTTTATAATAATGAAAAATGTTAATGCAAAAAAAATGAAATAGATCTGAATAATTTTGGATCATTCATTATGTTGTTACGTTATTTCAGATGCTTATAACATTAACAAAAAGTCAGAACTATTGCATCATGTCATCCCAATAAATATGAGTGAATTTGTTGTTTTATTATAATTTATTTCGGATTCGTTGAAATTCGTTATTATTGTGATTGGGAGATCTGTATACATCTGAATTTCCTAATCACCAAAATTTTGTCTGAATTTCAATTCGTAATGAAACAAATCATACATGTCTACAAGTTACTTTTTGCATGAATGGGGAAAAAAGATGGAGCACCAGGCGATCAGCTAAAAAGTCTGAAAGTTTTTATTCTTAACGGGGTGACTAAATAAAGGAGTGGTATCCATTGCATTTCAGGGGCCAGAAAATTCATCTTCATCAGGTTTGGAACAAAAACCCACAAAAGGATCATTAATAATATGTAAAAATTACATGAGGGATGAGGACCAACAATAAAATAAGCATAAAACATATAAATATATACAAATATACATTCACCGGCCACTTTATTAGGTACACCTTTTCAATTGCTTGGTAACACATATTGCTAATCAGTCAATCACATAGCAGCTGCTCAATGCATTTAGGCATCTAGACGTGGTGAAGACGACTTGCTAAAGTTCAAACTGAGCATCAGAATGGGAAAGAAAGGGGATTTTAGTGACTTTGAACCTGGCATGGTTGTTGGTGCCAGATGGGCTGGTCTGAGTATTTCAAAAACTGCTGATCTACTAGGATTTTCACACACAACCATCTCTAGGGTTTACAGAGAATGGTCCGAAAAAGAGAAAATATCCAGTGAGCAGCAGTCGTGTGGGCGAAAATGCCTTGTTGATGTCAGAGGAGAATAGGCAGACTGGTTGCTGCGACAGTCAGATGGTAGGGTCAGAATTTGGCGTAAACAACATGAAAGCATGGATCCATCCTGCTTTGTATCAATGGTTCAGGCGGATTGTGGTGTAATGGTGTGGGGGATATTTTCTTGGCACTGGCAAGGTGTACCTAATAAAAAGGCTGGTGAGTATATATATATATATATATATATATATATAAAATGCAGATAACATTTTTGATGGAAGTATGCAAAAATCTGCAGGTGGAATAGCACAGTTTTTCTACACCTGTATGTCCAAAGCGCAAGTATTGTATATAAATTTTTTTAAAATTGACAAAAATAAATATATCCCAAAATATATGTATAATCACTCTATAATTAGTTAAATGGGCTGCAAACGCATCTCATCTTATATTCAAGCAATATGTTGCATTTTTGACAAGCAGACCATCGCAGCACCCAAATGCATTGCAGTACGCTAAAATACTGCATTGCCTTGGTGCATTCGGGTGCCATTCAAAATGAAGGTCACCACCATGCACCACATGTGCTTTGCAGTAAAACACTTTTAATAATATGGGAGTTGTCCTCAAACTTCAACCCGCAACAATATAACATCCCCGCCATCCCTGCATACATTCAAAAAAAATAAAGCATTGGCATCAGTGGTGAAGTAACTGCACAGATAATTTTGCGAGGATTTTAGAGTCATTACACGTGTGTCAGTGTACGACGATGAATAAACCTTTCTCATTTGGTAAACATGCCTATTTAATTAAGAGATAGGTACCGCCAGATTTGTGTCTGTTGTGTCCTGCAGATGAAAATGCATATTGTGAATTACTGTCCTACTGTGCAGGAGAGATTAGCTGCATTACTGAAATGGGAGAGAATTGGAAGATGGGGAAGGCTGTTTAACAAAGCAGAGAAAATGATAATTTCTTCAAATGGAAATCCTTTAAATTATTAAGAATAATAGTTTTACGTTTTATTCTTACTGTGCTAATTATCGTTTCAACACCAGATTCCTGCTTCAGAATCCTTTAATCCTCAGTCCCTCAGGCATCTTTCTGTATATGTTCCCTGATTATGAAACAAGATCATTCATGATCCCTAGGTATGGGGTTCGAAACAAGGCTAGAACACTTCAATACAAAGCTAGAACAGTAGTAATAGTGGCTGCTATCTTTGCTTTACTGGATTTGGTGTAGGCATACACTGTAGGTCTTCAGCTACCTTTGGTGTAGGCATACACTGTAGGTCTTCAGCTACCTTTGGTGTAGGCACACACTCAAGGTCCCCAGCTCCCTTTGGTGTAGGCACACACTCAAGGTCTCCAGCTCCCTTTGGTGTAGGCACACACTCAAGGTCCCCAGCTCCCTTTGGTGTAGGCGCACACTCAAGGTCCCCAGCACCCTTTGGTGTAGGCACACACTCAAGGTCCCCAGCTCCCTTTGGTGTAGGCACACACTCAAGGTCCCCAGCTCCCTTTGGTGTAGGCACACACTCAAGGTCCCCAGCTCCCTTTGGTGTAGGCACAAACTCAAGGTCCCCAGCTCCCTTTGGTGTAGGCACACACTCAAGGTCCCCAGCTCCCTTTGGTGTAGGCACACACTCAAGGTCCCCAGCTCCCTTTGGTGTAGGCACATACTGGATGTCTTCAGCTGCCTTTGGTGTATACAAAGACTGGAGGTCTTCAGCTGCCTTTGTGTAGGCACACACTGGAGATTTTCTTTAGCTGGCTTTGTTGTAGGCCCACTGAACGTCTTCAACTACCTCTGGTGTAGACCAGTGAAAATTATAGAGGACCTCAAGTGCGGCACATGACACTTCCAGAGGGCAGCACAGTAGCAGCACAACCCCTGCATTAGTGGTCATTGGATTCAAATTTAACCCGTCACTCCCTGCATTGGTGGTCAGTAGCAGTGAGAGTTAAACCATCCCCCCTCCGCACTGCTGCCCATGGCAGTGAAAGTTAATGCCCCCCGCATGAATAGCCATAGTCAATCAACCCAAATTAGTTCTCACTTACTTGATTACACACTTCTGTGCCATTTTCTTCTACTGTGGCTGGAGATAACAGCCTCACAGTGCAGTCCTTCTTTTAGTACTGGGTGCGGGAACACAGAGAGCATTCCAGCGCCCTGCACCTCACTGCCACTCTGCTGCCTATTTGCTGTCCATTAGCCCTGTGTTGGGCTCAAGAGGTGTAGACAAACAATGGAGGTCTTCAGCTACCCTGGGTATAGACACACAGGAGGTCTTTAGCTGCCTTGAGTGAGTCTTGGCTTCGAGAGCACTGTTATACTAATAAATGACTTATAAAACAATAAAACCTTGAATAACCAATGCTTTGCCAAGTAAATAGTTATCTCTCCCATAGAGAAGAGAAATTATTGATTGAAATCTCTTCAAAAACAGACACTTCCAGGAGTGTAAACCTCCCACTGACCCTATGTCACTACCAGGGGTGGACTGACCATTCGAGCACTCGGGTACTGCCCAAGGGCCCAGGGTCAGTAGGGGGCCCCATGAGATGCCCCTGGTACCTTTCAGAGGCTTTTTTGGGTGTGGTTTGAGTGTGGGTGAGGACACAGGGGCCCCATGATCCCCTATTGTCCAGGGGCCCCATGAGTTGTCAGTCCGACCCTGGTCACTACAGGACATGGTAACATTCCAAGTTGGAAGCCCAGAAAGTCTGAGGAGAGTTGGGGACTGCAATTTGTAGAGCTGCCTTGATGCAGCAGTGTGGCGCTATATGTGTGTTTACAGTGAGTACGAAAGGAGTTCAGCTTTAAAGCATATCTAAACCCAAGAGCAAACATTTAATATTTTGCAGCATAGCAGCAACAGATGTCATGGCTGTTTTAGTTTTATTTTGTAAGCTTTCTTTTCCTTAATTTCCACCTGATAATCCTGCTAATAACACTCTTCCTGTCTCTATTCCTAAGGTAAAAAAAGAAGAGGGTAAAGCGCCTCTAAGGACAGTAGTGATAGTTATTATAGGCAGAGAAGGTTAAAAACACTCACAATATTAGTGGAATAAAAGGTTCATCTGTAAAGTACACCGTTCCGAACGTCCAGCCTCGATGCCATCAGTACTGTACTTAGAGGTGCTTACCCTTCTTGTCTTTTTGATATAACAAAGCCCTCTTCTACTCTTTGTGAGAGCTGCCAAAGTGCCTGGCTGCCCCAGTTTATACAAAAACAACACCTCCTGCACTCAGGGACCCAGATCAGAAGTGGGCGGATGGATCAATTACTGTGAAAATTCATCCATCAACCAATCAAAGGTTGTTCAGCTCTTACACAAGGCTGGGGAAGCCCAACATAAACTGCAATGAAGAACAAAAAAAAGCGCACCAACCTTGCGCATTACCTCAGTAAAAAAGAGTGCTTTTATTGAATTAAGATATATATACTCACAAAAGTGGCAATATAGAAGGCATATAAAATCCAAAATCGGAATCCCATCGAGAGGCTGAGCTCTGAGGAAGAAGGGATCTCCCTTCGAAACACATCAGCTTCACCCTGAGCTGAGCTCTGAGGAAGAAGGGATCTCCCTTTGAAACACATCAGCTTCACCCTAAGCTGAGCTCTGAGGAAGAAGGGATCTCCCTTCGAAACGTGTCAGCTTCACCACAAGCTGAGCTCTGAGGAAGAAGGGATCTCCCTTTGAAACACATCAGCTTCACCCTGAGCTGAGCTCTGAGGAAGAAGGGATCTCCCTTCGAAACACATCAGCTTCACCCTGAGCTGAGCTCTGAGGAAGAAGGGATCTCCCTTCGAAATGGGTCAGCTTCACCATGAGCTGAGCTCTGAAGAAGAAGGGATCTCCCTTCGTAACATGTGAGCTTCACCCTGAGCTGAGCTCTAAGGAAGAAGGGATCTCCATTTGAAACGCGTCAGCTTCACCACGAGCTGAGCTCTGAGGAAGAAGGGATCTCCCTTCGAAACGCATCAGCTTCACCACGAGCTGAGCTCTAAGGAAGAAGGGATCTCCCTTCAAAATGTGTCAGCTTCACCCTGAGAGTCTCCCTCTCGATTGTATCCGCACGTGTCTCCTACTCCATTGTTCCGATATTGGAATTTATATGCCTTATATATTGCCACTTTTGTGAGTATATATCTTAATTCAATAAAATCACTCTGTTTTACTGAGGTAATGCGCAAGGTTGGTGCGTTTTTTTTAGTTCCTCATTGACCGTAGTTTATACCAGACCGTCATTAAAGACTCCATAAAGAGGCCAATTCTTTTCAGTGCGCCCTCAATATTGTGTGTTTTCTCTGGTCCTAGGGTGGCAGTGCCCACTCATCATAGTGTATGCGTAGTATAGCATCATTGTGACTTTCGGACAAAAATCCCCCACCCTTCACCCCTTCTACTTAACACAGAAGGTGGTGTTCTGTGGTCCTAAGAGATAGCCAATAAACAATATAACTAATAACAGTCAGTACAAGCAGAGGTCGCAGGATGTTATTGGCTTACAAGGTTTATGGCAGGACCAACATATATTTTATTTTATTCAATATATATATAATAAAATGCTTTCAATTGTTAGGGTTTACAAACACTTTAACAGTGCTTTAAAAGTAAAGCAATTGTAAAATCCAGATGAACACTTGCTGTTGTGAATGAACCATACTTTTTTTTTTCAATACTAATTAAATAACTGGAGATTTTTCAATTATTCAATCAGCAGATTGTTGGCATTCATACAGTTGAATTACTTGTAATCAGTGGAATGAAATATTCAGTTGGTTTTGCAAGCGGACACGCTGCCAAGGCGTTCATTTGTGGAGTGACAGATGCAGAGTTTTGAATCAAGTTTTGAAAGTCAAATGATTTCATACCAGCAAGCGACTCTGTTGGTGGCTTCCAGTAAGTTAGTAATAGCAATACAATAGGTTTTGCCTGGAGTTAAGCCTTAAATCTCCAGTATCTACCAAGCACGAAAATAGCAGATGGACAGACTGTTTAAAGAAGACCTGCAGTCAGGGGCGGACTGATCATTTGGAAACTCGGGCACTGCCCGAGGGTCCGGGGTCAGTAGGGGGCCCCATGAGATGCCCCTGGTACCTTTTTCATAGGCTTTTTTGAGTTTGGGCAAGGACACAGGGGCCCCATGATTCCCTATTGCCCGCGGGCCCCATGAGTTGTCAGTCCGCCCTGCCTGCAGTCTAATTTAAAGCATCTCTATAGCTTCTAATAGTAGAGCTATTTAAAAGCCCAGATGTAACCCAAACATATTTTCTTCTAATTTTTGAAAGGTGCCATGGTTGCTAATGTGATATCCTAAACCAGACAACCAGAATAATTTGCCTTTTCCAAAAAAACAACTTTACTTTGATCAATTCTATTTCTTCATGTTGACTTCTTTCTATAACTGTCTATATTTGGCTTGCTATTGGTACATGGGAGTTGTGTTAACTTCACAAGAACTAATGAAGAACGGAGAAGTTGCAAAGTCTGTGATGACCTCAGAATATCTTAAGTGCTAAAGTAGGAATGATATTTCCCGCTGCGGAAACTGTAACACATTTTTTTTTAACAGTAATTACCTTGACTTTGAGTTCCAAAAAAAATACTTTTTTCCCTTGCTTTTTCATAAGTTATTTTTCTCTCTCTCGTTAGTGGTTAAAGTGTACCTATCATTTACACATAATTAAAGCATTACTTAAGACGTATATTTTGTTTTTTATGGAACAAGGAAAGGTTAGAGACTCTCTCAGGTTTTTTATTTTTGTCGATGCCCCTTTTGAAGATATTTCCCTAATCTCCTTTCAGGAGGGGATGGGAAATCCCACCAATGGGAACACAGAAAAAAAAACACATTTTCAGTACAATGAGTAAATGTTGCTTTAGATAATACTGTCTGTGCCTTTCTGCCCTGGTGACAACCATTAAAGCAGTAATTTTGTAGGCTGGACTTCTGTTTAAAAAAATAAAGGCATTTTACTAGAAGCTGATGACATAAGCACATACCACATATATAGTCCTTTCTTTAATCGTATCCTAAGGGAACAATAGGCCATTAGCTAAAGACCTCCAGCTCAATAGCCCCAACAACCCCAAGATCAGTCTGCCTAAAATTAAAATACTCTTTATGGCCAAATGTCTATAAATACCTGACCATCCCATCCAATTCTGAAACCCTGGGCATTAATATGCAATTGCCCCCCGTGCCCACTATCCTTTGTGACTATAAAGGTGGCCACACATGTATGGATATGATCACGCAACTGATCATTTAATATTATAAAAACTGAATAAAAATTGCAAACCAAATGTCTCTCACTAGGTCTATTTGGTAAGTTTGCAATTATTTTAAAGCCACAGGGAACCTCTGCTAAAACCAATTCATTGGAGGCCAGTGGAAAAAAATGCACCTTATATTGGTAGTCAGTGGGAAATATGTCCCTCTTGCAGTGGTGGTCACCTTTATGGACAGCTAAAAAGATCTTTCATTTAAAGCCTCTGGCTCTTTCCAATGGCATTGTCCCCAGAGCTATGTAGGCACCAACTCTTAAAACTTTTGGAGGAACCGTGGTTGAGAATGGCTGATAACTGACAGACCATAATTTGATCAATATTTTCAGTCAACTGCATATGCAGAATAATGCCGTGTGTGTTAAATTTTTCAATATTTTAATTGACGATGAATTCCTTGTTTGTGATTGTTTCTACTTAAATTGATCACAGATTGCTATGTGTATGGCCACATTAACAGCCCTAATCTTCTGGTAAGGCTTACCACAAGATTTTGGAGTGTGTCTGTGGAAATTTGTTCCCATTCAGCCCAAAAAAATGCGTGAAGTCAGGTATTGATGCTCGATCACAACCTGGCTTGCAAAGATTGATCTTCACTCACCAGCTAGTAGCGTGGTGGAGCCCCTTTTGCCTTTAGAACTGCCTTAAATTTTGTGGCATAGATTCAACAAGGTTTTGGAAACATTCCTCAGAGATTTTGGTTCATATTGACATGAGTTACTGTTGCCTTTCTATCATCTTGAACTAATCTGCCAATTCTCCTGTGACCTCTGACATCAACAAGGCATTTTCGTCCACTCAACTGCCGCTCACTGAATATTTTCTCTTTTTCGGACCATTCTCTGCAAACTCTAGAGATGGTTGTGCGTGAAAATCCCAGTAGATCAGCAGTTTTTCAAATATTCAGACCAGCCCATCTGGCACCAACAACCATGCCACGTTCAAAGTCACTTAAATCACCTTTCTTTCCCACTCTGATGCTCAGTTTGAACTTCAGCTAGTTGTCTTCCCCATGTCTAGATGCCTTAATGCATTAAGTTGCTGTCATATGATTGACTGATTATCATTTTGTGTTGCCAAGCAATTAAACAGGCATACCTAATAAAGTGGCCAGGGAGTGTAGTTCATATCAAAGGTGTAAAGTAGGGTCAAGTGCAAGTCAATCACATGCTTCCACACCCAACTCATTAAACTATATCTTTGAGGAACTGGCTTTGTAAACAGAAAAGGATCTTGCCACAAGGTTGGAAGCACACAGTTGTCTAGAATGTCTTTGTATGCTGTAGCATTAATAGTATCTTTCACTGGGAACACCTGAACTCCATTATTTGAGGAAGAGTCAACCTACTTTTGGTCAATAGACAAAATACGGTATTCCTCCTATAAAAACCCTAAATGCACATAAACACTTTAACCCCAAAAAGTGTATAAATCAAGATATGTAAAGTGCTAATTAAAAATAAATGACAAATAAATAATAAATAATGATAAGAACCAAAAAAAAAAAATGTCCAAAATAAATGTCCAAAAATTTTTTATATATAAAAAGTCCTCCAAAGAGCAGTCAGCAGGGTGGTATTCCAGAAAAGTGATAATCCCAATTTTTTCTTGGAGATCGAACCTCAAAAAAAGAGAACTCACATAGTGTAATACCTTAAATGCATAAAATCAAAGCGAACATCACTGCAAACGCATGTGAATTACACTGAACCACACGCATATGAATCACACCATACCACACAAGGTGAAGAAAAGTGAGTATAAGTGTGAGAACATGGATAACACTTTCATGCAGTGTCAAACCGTGAAAGTGTCCACATCTAATGGATAATATACCATTACCAGAAATTTAGCATAAACCAGCGTGTAAATCCCATGCAAGAGACCACTTTGCAGATTCAGCAAGTGGGACATAGATTCCTCATCTATATATCCATAATTGTAGGTGAAATCACCAAGTATCCACAAACCTTTAGCCATATTCAGTAGTGTATGGGTTTTGGGTATAGTGCCCTCTTATAAAGGTTTTCTTGTATTGTATTCTACTGTGACTAGTACCATAAGCAGTTTGTGTTATAGTGTTTTAAAATCTCTTGGTCAAGAGCACTACAATTTAACCCAGAGAACTAATGATTTTTTTACTTTTATATTTTTTTTTTCAGAGTATAAAAGTAAGCTGGTTACCACCCCCCTCAGGAACTCAGAATGGATTTATTACTGGGTACAAAATCCGCCACAGAAAAACCACCCGGCGGGGGGAGCTGGAGACAATAGAACCCAACAACCTATGGTACTTGTTCACAGGTAAGTTTTCCCTTCCAGGTCCTCCCCTTGTGTAACCAAAATTGTAATCTTATTAAAATTTTTAGTACAACAAACTGATTACACCACTGTATATAGGCATCATCCAGCACCTACTTTCCCTTGGTGTAGTAGGTGAAAAAACCCCAAAAACGTTTAAGTATGAGATGTACATGTCCCATCCCCCATCACACAACTCAGTGCTCAGTGGTCAAATGACCAAAGCCTTGGGTACATGCCTAGCTATATGCAAACACTGAGTTCTGGATATTAGGTGTTTCGTTATGATGTTTGGGGGCTGGGGTGAACTAAAGGGGCATGTGGTTTCTTTATTATTATTATTTATAGACGCATTTGAGAGGTGTGCTTTAAAACAAAAATCATTTATTTGGAAAAATGAAATCTTTTTATACAGTGTTAAAATACTTATCCGTACCGCAACTCAAACATATAAATAAATAAAATAATAAATAAATAAACAAACTTGTTTTTAGTTTGTAGCTTGATTGCATCTAAAAATGTATTGATTAGAGATGAGCGAATTATTCAAAAATTCGATTCGGCTGATTCGCCGAATTTGCGGGAGAAATTCGATTCGATGCAAATTTATTCGCTGCGAATTTAACTTATTAAAAGGGTTTCTAGGCTTCAGAGAGCCTTTATATTAGTGCAGAACACTGTACCTTTAATTTAAATGCCCTTGGAGTCTGCTGGGGAAGAGAAATAATACTGTCAGTCAGTATGACATGCAGATGAGTGCCGTCGATCTTAGAATCACCGCACACTTCACTCATTTGGGCAGTCACGGGGCACGACGACGACGAAGAAGAAGAAGAAGAAGAATGAAAAGAAGAAGAATGAAAAGAAGAATGAAAAGAAGAAGAAGCAGAAGAAGAAGAATGAAAAGAAGAAGAAGCAGAAGAAGAAGAAGAAGCAGAAGAATGAAAAGAAGGAGAAGAAGAAGCAGAAGAATGAAAAGAAGAAGCAGAAGAATGAAAAGAAGAAGAAGAAGCAGAAGAATGAAAAGAAGCAGAAGAATGAAAAGAAGAAGAAGCAGAAGAATGAAAAGAAGAAGAAGAAGCAGAAGAATGAAAAGAAGAAGAAGAAGCAGAAGAAGAATGAAAAGAAGAAGAAGAAGAAGAATGAAAAGAAGAATGAGAAGAATGAAAAGAAGAATGAGAAGAAGAAGAAGAATGAAAAGAAGAAGAAGAAGAATGAAAAGAAGAATGAGAAGAAGAAGAAGAATGAAAAGAAGAAGAAGAAGAATGAAAAGAAGAATGAGAAGAAGAAGAAGAAGAATGAAAAGAAGAATGAGAAGAAGAAGAAGAAGAATGAAAAGAAGAAGAAGAAGAATGAAAAGAAGAAGAAGAAGAATGAAAAGAAGAAGAAGAAGAAGAAGAATGAAAAGAAGAAGAAGAATGAAAAGAAGAATGAAAAGAAGAATGAAAAGAAGAATGAAAAGAAGAAGAAGAAGAAGAAGAATGAAAAGAAGAAGAAGAATGAAAAGAAGAATGAGAAGAAGAATGAAAAGAAGAATGAAAAGAAGAATGAAAAGAAGAATGAGAAGAAGAATGAAAAGAAGAATGAGAAGAATGAGAAGAATGAAAAGAAGAATGAAAAGAAGAAGAATGAAAAGAAGAATGAAAAGAAGAAGAAGAAGAATGAAAAGATGAAAAGAAGAAGAAGAAGAATGAAAAGAAGAATGAGAAGAAGAATGAAAAGAAGAATGAAAAGAAGAAGAAGAAGAATGAAAAGAAGAATGAGAAGAAGAATGAAAAGAAGAATGAGAAGAAGAATGAAAAGAAGAATGAGAAGAAGAATGAAAAGAAGAATGAGAAGAAGAATGAGAAGAATGAAAAAAAGAATGAAAAGAAGAAGAAGAAGAAGAATGAAAAGAAGAAGAAGAAGAAGAATGAAAAGAAGAATGAAAAGAAGAAGAAGAAGAATGAAAAGAAGAAGAAGAAGAATGAAAAGAAGAAGAAGAATGAAAAGAAGAAGAAGAAGAAGAAGAAGAATGAAAAGAAGAATGAAAAGAAGAAGAATTCCAGTACAGCAAAAAGTGTATCTGCAGAGAGCTCCGCTATTTCTGACAGTTCTCTGACAGTTCCTTCACATTTACAGCGGTTGAAACATTGTATCTATTTGTTTCCGAATAAAAACATCTGTATCCTAAATGGAAACAAATAGATACAATGTTTCAACCGCTGTAAATGTGAAGGAACTGTCAGAGAACTGTCAGAAATAGCGGAGCTCTCTGCAGTGACACTTTTTGCTGGCTGATCGGGGAAAATTCGATTCGTGCATCCGAAGTTTGCTAAAATTCGGATTCGGTGCGAATCGAATTTTTCCTAATATTCGAAACGAATTCCACTTCGCCAAGTTTGATTCGCTCATCTCTAGTATTGATGTATATATTTGTATTTATTTCTCGGCAGGTATTTTTGCATTGCATAAAATTAGTTTTTGGTTTTTTTTTGTTAACATTATAATTTCTTTCCACTGAATTTCATTGGCAGCAAGTCTCATATTTACCAGCCATTGAATGCAGAACCAGCCAGGCCACTGACATTTTCATCAAGGGGTCATGAGCAGCAATGTCCGTAGTTCTCTTCTTGCATATTTATTAAAATTCATTCATTCAAAAACTAATCTCAAACAGTAACATGCCGATAGCTGCAGATCCGGCCGTAGCCAATATACATTTTATAAGTGCCGTGTCTGCTCCGTAAACCTCAGATTATGAAGATAGGAGTTATAAAACTAACAAATGCAATGTAGAAAATATAGCATATAGAAATCCTGTACAGGCAGCCTTCATCCTTCTTCATAGATACAGGACGTCTCAGTGAGCTGTAATATCATTCACGTTATGAGGAGCATTATCTCATGTAATATCACCAGCCACTGAAGCAAACAAAATTACTGTGGCATCACTGAGCAAGTGTGCTGTATGTAATCTTGTGTGAAAGTAAGTATCATCGGGAAATAATGGAGTACATCAAGTAATATGGCTACAATAAGAGCCGTAATCGAAATAGTTAACTTAATAGACAGACTTGCTGACATGCAATAGATAGATAGATAAATAGATAGATAGATAGATAGATAGATAGATAGATAGATTAATGGAGATAGATAGATAGATAGATAGATAGATAGATTAATGGAGATAGATAGATAGATAGATAGATAGATAGATAGATAGATAGATAGATAGATAGATTAATGGAGATAGATAGATAGATAGATAGATAGATAGATAGATAGATAGATAGATAGATAGATAGATTAATGGAGATAGATAGATAGATAGATAGATAGATAGATAGATAGATAGATAGATAGATAGATAGATTAATGGAGATAGATAGATAGATAGATAGATAGATAGATAGATAGATAGATAGATTAATGGAGATAGATAGATAGATAGATAGATAGATAGATAGATAGATAGATAGATTAATGGAGATAGATAGATAGATAGATAGATAGATAGATAGATAGATAGATTAATGGAGATAGATAGATAGATAGATAGATAGATAGATAGATAGATAGATAGATAGATAGATAGATTAATGGAGATAGATAGATAGATAGATAGATAGATAGATAGATAGATAGATAGATAGATTAATGGAGATAGATAGATAGATAGATAAATAGATAGATAGATAGATAGATAGATAGATAGATAGATAGATAGATAGATTAATGGAGATAGATAGATAGATTAATGGAGATAGATAGATAGATAGATAGATAGATAGATAGATAGATAGATAGATAGATAGATAGATTAATGGAGATAGATAGATAGATAGATAGATAGATAGATAGATAGATAGATTAATGGAGATAGATAGATAGATAGATAGATAGATAGATAGATAGATAGATAGATAGACAGGTAGATAGTAGAAGTAAATTGATAAAAAGATAGAGAAAGAAAGATGATAGGAAGAGAGATAAATAGACAGATTAATAGAGAGATAATAGAAAAATAGGTAGAAGAACTAACTTGATTGCTAAAATCAAAAATAGATAGAAGAAGGAAGGAAGGAAAGATACATCGATAGTCATATTTTATTTATTTATTTCAGGTACTTATATAGCGCCATCAATTTACATAGCACTTTACATATATATTGTACATTCACATCAGTCTCTAACCCTCAAGGGGTGTACAATCTAAGGTCCCCAACTCACATTCATACATACACATACTAGGGCCAATTTAGACAGGATACAATTCACCTACCAGCATGTCTTTGGAGTGTGAGAGGAAACTGGAGTACCCGGAGGAAACCCACGCAGGCACAGGGAGAACATGCAAACTCCAGGCAGGTGGTGCCATGGCTGGGATTTGAACCAACGACCCTAGTACTGCCAAATGGAAGTGCTACCCACTTAGCTACTGTGTTTTAAGGGAGGGGGGAAGGAAGGAAGGAAGGAAGGAAGGAAGGAAGGAAGGAAGGAAGGAAGGAAGGAAGGAAGGAAGGAAGGAAGGAAGGAAGGATTATAGAAAAATAATAGTAGACAGATAGGCAGAAATAAAAACTATATTGCCAAATACTTGAGATAGATAGATAGATAGATAGATAGATAGATAGATAGATAGATAGATAGATAGATAGTCAGTCTTATTTTAGGTAAAAAATTAAAAGAAGGAAGGAAGGAGAAATACATTGATTGTTGATAGAAAAATAATAGTAGATAGATAGATAGATAGATAGATAGATAGATAGATAGATAGAGCTATATAGAGAAGAAGATATAAATATAGATGATAGAAATAGATAAAGATAACAGAAACATTTAAATCAAACACTATTGTTGCACTATAGTCATCTTGTCTTTGGGGTGGATTTCTCAGATAAGATCACACTGCTTAGAAAGACATCTCTTCCATGAAGGAAAGTTCTGAGTAATCCTCAGTGATCCTTATCCTCTGCAATCCCCCATACACAGAGATCATTTGACATGAGACAAGCCTGGAGAATAGGGCAGTGTACCTCAATGTGACCTTCTCCCGCCTGGAAGTCAGATTTCTCTCAGGATTGATCTACATATTAAACTTATATGATTGAAATTCTATGTTGAGGTCCTTCTGTCTGTCACAAATAGACATATCATTGAGGGCTGGGATGAAAGGAAGAGGGAGCTAATAGAGCTAATTGAAAAGTGAGATACATTGATAACACTAGGAAATGTCTCTCTCTTTTAAGAAGCTGACCTTATAAATCTAGAAGAAATAATAGAAGATTATTGCCTCTTCCTTTGCTCCATACATGCTGTAGTGCAGAAATTGGACTAGAGGAGGGTGTCATTTCCAATGAGTCAGTGCACCATCGAGAAAACTTGGACAGATGCTGCTTTATGACTTCAGATAGTGACAGATCTTTTTGTACCCTCAAAACGGCTAATCAATGGAAGGCTCATGTGTGTGACTGCCATACATTTTGCAATTTAATGTTATTAAAAATTACCTTTGTTTGATTTTGTGAAAAAGATTAATTTTTATCCCCTGCTTTAATCAGCCTATTCTCTATGCAGAGAGTCCAAGGTTAAAGTAGAATTATTTTTCTTTTGGGAACACCTGTACTTGTAACAATTGTTACTCCAAGACCCATAGGAAGAGGGAAGGAGAAGGCAGTTTACAGCAGCATTGAAATTGAATCACCACACAGAGGTCCAAACACAACATTATTCCAATAAAACTCTGGGATGATTAAAAATGTAGGCAACACATTTCAGGCATCAAAGGGTGCCCCCTTTATCGAGGTTCTTCCAGTGTGATTACATGCACAGGTCTTGTTAGCAGCTTGCTGGGTAACCCTGCTGCAGCCTTGCTTGGTCTGGCAGAGTTTCTTTCCCAAAAATATTTGCCCTGTTGGTATTTTTTTGTAGTTTGTAATGATGCATCATTGTATGATTGTATCTGATTGTGTAAAACTAAGAGCCAACATTTTTTTTTGTTTTGATAAAGTAGGGATGGGTTATTATCACTATCAGGCTTTTATGTCTATTGGGAAATTCACCCTCTCTATTTGTCTTAGGCTGGCTATACATTATACATTTTTACTTTTTTTTTTTCATTCAACCAGTGGGTGGAACAAAAAAAGTGCCAATGTCCCCATCCACCCTTCACTCCCGCAGCACTATTGTGTTCTGCTGGAGGAGAGCCTTCCCCCCTGGGAGAATACAATGATCAGTGTTGCCGAACCTGGATTTGTAGATTTGGAGATAGCTGAGTGCAAGCGGTCAGAAGTATGTCCCATAGGCTCACATGGAGCATCCATTCAGGTCTGCCTGAAAAATAGAGGTGGACCTGATCGGAAAGCCCATGTTGAAGGGCCCTTAGTAAACATTGAAAGTACATAACCTGTCAAACAAGACAGAGAGTTAGATTAGAACACGGTGTATAGCTCAAAACACTGGGGTATTACATTTATAAAGACAGAACACAAAACAGTATCATACAATAGAACAAAGTACCATCGCAGTAAGAGGAAGAGTCAGGCAACTGCAATGTTGGGTTGATAGGGGACAAATTCTGTAAGAAGCATGTATGTTTTACAAATGAAATATATCTATTCATTCTCAACAGTTTTTGGTTAATGGTATGAGATGGGCCATGGTACAGTAGATGGTGAGCTCTGGCTCCCATCAAGACAAATGGAGACTATTTCACTAGTTTGCTGACACTTTCGTTGCAATCTTTGTTATACAATAGGCATTCTGCCTGGTTGTTACTGTTAATAAGTATAATTTTGGTAATATTGCCATATGGCCACATTCATCTTTGTAACCAACGATTGCCTGCTACATCACAATGGTCTACCGTATGTCTGTTGTGTACTTTGTTCTTTGTTAAATCAATAAAGCACTGTCCGTGATACTTTTTTAATTTGCACTAACATACCAAAAGCTTGTCCTGAAAAATTGTATGTTAATGCAAATAAAACAAAGTCTCACAAACAGTACTCAATTGTTTCAGTTGCAAGTACTCTGATATGGCTACAATCACCACAAATTAAATCAATAAACAATTTGAAGAAGGATAGTTAAAAAATATATACAGTTGCAAGAAAAAGTATGTGAACCCCTTGGGATTACGTGGAGTTTTGCATGAATTGGGCATAAAATGTGCTCTGAACATCATCTAAGTCACAACAAAAGAAGAACACAGTCTGCTGAACATAATACTACACAAACATTAGATGTTGCCATGGTTTAATTGCACATAACATGTAAACATTCACAGTGCAGGGAGGAAAAAGTATGTGAACCTTTGGACTTAATAACTGGTTGACCCTCCTTTGGCAGCAATAACCTCAACCAAACGTTTCCTGTAGTTGCAGATCAGACCTGCACAACGATCTGGAGTCATTTTGGACCACTCCTCTTCACAAAACTGTTTCAGTGTAGCAATATTCTTGGGATGTCTGGTGTGAATTGCTCTCTTAAGGTCATGCCACAGCATTTCAGTCGGGTTGAGGTCAGGACTCTGACTGGGCCACTCCAGAAGGCGTATTCTGTGCTGTTGCAGCCATTATTTTGTTGAATTACTTGTATGCTTTGGGGCATTGTCCTGTTGCATCACCCATCCTATGCGGAGCTTCAGTTGGCGGACAGATGGTCGTACGTTTTCCTGCAAAATGTCTTGATAAACTCTGGAATTCATTTTCCCATCAATGACAACAATCCGTCCAGGCCCTGAGGCAGCAAAGCAGCCCCAAACCATGATGCTCCCTCCGCCATGTTTTACAGTGGGGATGAGGTTTTGATGTTGGTGTGTTGTGCCTTTTTTTCTCCACACATAGTGTTGTGTGTTCTTCCCAAACAACTCAATCTTGGTTTCATCTGTCCACAGTATATTTTGCCAGTAGTGCTGTGGAACATCCAGGTGCTCTTTTGCAAACTTCAAACGTGCTGCAATATTCTTTTTGGACAGCAATGGCTTCCTCCGTGGTGTCCTCCCATGTACTCCATTCTTGTTTAATGTTTTCCTTATTGTAGATGTGTCAACAAAAATGTTAGCATGTGCCAGAGATTTCTGTAGGTCTTTAGCTGACACTCTGGGATTCTTCTTTACCTCATGCAGCATTCTGCGCTGTGCTCTTGCAGTCATTTTTACAGGACGACCACGCCTAGGGAGAGTAGCAACAGTGCTAAACTTTCTCCATTTGTAGACAGTCTGTCTTACCGTGGACACATGAACATCAAGGCTTTTGGAGATACTTTTGTAACCCTTTCCAGCTTCATGCAAGTCAACAATTCTTGAGAGCTGTTTTCTGCGAGGCATGGTTCACATCAGACAGTGCTTCTTGAAACCAGTAAACCCAAAACAGGTGTGTGTTTTTTAAGGGCAGGACAGCTGTCAGCAACACATCCAATATCATCACACTGATTGGAGTCAAGGTTGGCTCACTCCTGGCTCCAATTAGCTCTGGGAGAAGTCATTAAGCTAGGGCCTCACATACTTTTTCCTCCCTGCACTGTGAATGTTTACATGTTATGTGCAATTAAACCATGGCAACATCTAATGTTTGTGTAGTATTATGTTCAGCAGACTGTGTTCTTCTATTGTTGTGACTTAGATGACGTTTAGAGCACATTTTATGTCCAATTCATGCAAAACTCCACGTAATCCCAAGGGGTTCACATACTTTTTCTTGCAACTGTATATATTCACTTTGAATATAAAATTCTCTACAGAAGGAGGTGTAGCTGATATTCATGTTAGTGCTAGCATCCTACACGTGCCAAAAAGTGATCTAGTGGGACAGCCAGTCACCCATAAGGGAAGTATCATCGTCACCCAGATTACAGGTGACCACTAGAACAATACCAAAAAAAATCTTAAGTCACTCCTTCCCAGTATCTCAGTGGTCTCCAAATTGATGCCTGGGGGCTGGATGTGGCTCTTTGCTTGCCATTATCCGGCCCTTTGGGCACTATTCCTCCTACTGACACCAACAATAAGGGTATAATTCTTGCCATCGACATCAACAATGGGGCACTATTCCTCCTACTGACTCCATCAATAGAAGCATAATTTCTTCCACTGACACCAACAATGGGGAACTATTCACCCCATTGACACCATCAATAGAAGCATAATTCATTCCATTGACACCAACAACGAAGCACTATTCTTCCTACTGACACCAATGTAAGGGCACCTTTCCTCCCACTTACACCAACAAAAGACAATGGGGTGCTATTCCTTTCACTAATAGCAATGATGGGGCACTATTCCTCCCACTCAGGATGTGGCATTGCTTACTCCCTGTGATACCAGGACATTTTCTACTCCCACTGGCAACAGTTCAGACCCCTAACGTTTGAAGGACAGTAAACTAACCCCTTTTTAGAAAGTATGGAGACCCCTGCAGTGTCTCTTCAACTTGGAGCATCTCCAACATAGGTGTGTGAAATTCCTTTGAGGATGACCACATCTGTTGTACTGGTGGTCGGCTGCCAAACCAATATTATATAGGAATTCAGGAGTACAGTGTGCTCTGTGGAAGATGCAAAGTTGTGAGGGTGATAGAATTACTATCTGTATTGCAAAATATCATCCCATATGTCATCTGAAATGGGTCCCAGGTCAGTTTCTCATCTTCTGCTAAGCAGTAGAAATGTAAGTAGAAATGTATCCAACAGTTGAGTAGATGCCTCAGAGATGAGACTATTTATGTTGACCACTCAGACCAAAACAACAAACAGAGGAAGATACAGCAGCTAGAGTAAGGAAGTTTTGTGATTGTAATGCGTGTCATAGCACAACCATTTCTAATCGAGTTCATCTTCGACACATCGCCCATCACATTTAATTTGAACAAGATTCTCCCATTGGCATCCACATACTACATAATGTATTTCAATTCAAGACAAGACTCAACTTTCACATTTGAAAATCAAACCAGACTTCCTCATCAGTATCAGTATACAACATAATAAAGAGATTTCATTTGCAAAGTGGACGCAGAGTGACTTGGCGGTAAGCACTTCTGCCCTGCAGCAATGGAGTTCTTGGTTTGAAGCTCGGCCATAATGCTACCTGAATGGAGTCTGTATGTTCTTCCTCTGTTTGTGTGGGTTTCCCTCTGCTTTTCTTCCACATATATGATAAAGCCGGTACACGTTCAGGAGCTTGCAATATATTTGACTTAATTGTAAACAGGCTTTTCTTCCACACTCTAAAGACATGCTGGCCAGTTAATTGGCCGGTTGGTTAATCTATATTGGCCCTACTATGTATGTACAAATTGGCTATGCAATGTGCAGTGACATTCTGCGTGCCAGTCGCAGTCTGAGCAATTGGGGGCAATTGAGGAAAGATCTGGCGACCTTCTATGGAGGAGGCTCTCAAGCACGTCAAACATGGTTCCAAGAGATCTGGCACAAGATTTCAATATAACTGAATGAATATATACATACATTACATACAATTGCAAACTATACATAACTCAAAAAATCGTGAGGCTTTTGATATTACTTTGTTTGAGAGAAATGTTCTGCTTTCCTCAAGCTGTTGTCTAAGCGAAGTGTGTATTTTTCCCGAATAATGAGACGTCTGCTATAGCAGAGCAATTTCACTTGTTTTAACGGCTAAAGAACTTGCATTATCTTTACAGGAAAGATCCTTGTAACTAAACCTGCAAGTACTTTTTAATGTTACAATTTTTGTAGTAAACTATTTGCCATTTGGCTGCTTCATTTAAGTGTTTTAAAACATAATAACACACTACAGAAAATGAGTGTATTAGCTACATTATATGTTTGCAAGTAAATATTAAATATGGCTTTCTATATCTATCTATCTATCTATCTATCTATCTATCTATCTATCTATCTATAATCATTGTATCTATCTATCTATCTATCTAATTGTTTAGCGGTTTTCCCTTCTAAAATTCAGTTTAGGCTAACAGTTTGGTATTGATTCGATTGATATTGATTGGTTGCATATTTGGCGTTTTGTATTATAGGTCTTGAAAAGGGAAGTCAATACAGCTTTCAAGTCTCTGCAATGACAGTTAACGGAACTGGACCTTCATCTGATTGGTACACAACGGAAACACCTGAAAATGATCTTGACGGTAAATGAAAGCCTATAACTCTTTCTCTTTAGGATGGATTTAGAGATCAATAAACTCACTCACATTTTAAAGTATTAAAAAATTACTAACAATGAATACAAGTTGTAGTGTTGTAGTATTTAAAGTGTATTCACTACAAGTGCGATAACCTAATAACAACCAATCACAATGAATCTTTGACTCATCTGACTCTACCAAAGTGAAATCTGTTTGACTACTTTGCATTGATGTACTTTTTTAATTATTCCCCTTGTTTTTTTCTAACTTCTCAACAGTAATACATTCCTGAATTATCACAAGTGGTTTAGAATCACAGCTCTATATTCCATACTAGCAGCTAATTTGCATATTAGAATTGACAATACTTTAAGGAAGCGAGACCGTTTAAAGCGAATCTTTACCCTCCTCTTTCACTTGCCATTACTCCCCTCACCACCCTATTATATAATTGAATATTCAACATTTTTGGGTTGTTTGTTAGCTTTTCTATGGGACCCACACTTCCAACTTTCTTGACCAACCGATAAGTATGTCATCTCCTCCTTCACCCTAATGAGGCTTTACGTTTATCTCTGCTGCACTTTGCATGGGCCGTGCTATCTGTGCTGGGCGTGCACCTTGGCACGTCATCAGGGGCCAGATATAGGAACTATCGCTCTTTGCTGCCCCTGGAATAAGAGTGATCACTCTATCTTTTTTTCCTCTTCCCTGAAGGGAGAATCTTTTCTCCTAAAACACGTTGGCTTGGTGTACTTGTTGTTACGCTCAACAAATGCCTCCTAATCTACCATCAAAAGTGCATTCTTTTGGACATTGAGTGCTCCTTCTTTTCTATTATTCCCAGTATATGTGTAAAAATGACTTCAAGGCCATACCAGAAAGGCAGCAGCTCAAACCCTAAGTGGGTTTCCTGCCAATATCCACCATTGGGTGCAACTAACCGGAGGGATATCTCCTTACCCACCCACGCAACCACCCACCTACGACCAGTGACTGATCCAGTGAATCTAGCGCAGTCTTCAGCACAAACAAGATATAAGAACTAGTAAGTGACAGCTGGTCTCCTAATGACATCAGATGAAAAGATAGTGATGCTGGACCAATAGGGCTGAGAGATAGCAGTGGCTTATACCATAGAATGCTGAATTTGCTGGGCAAGTGAGCATGTTTTTTGTGGACAACCCAGTGGACAAGGTAAGGGGCAGGAATAAAGTTCCTCCTTAACCTCCTTAGCGGTATTCCCGAGTGTAGCTCGGGGTAAAATTTGCTACACTCGGGCTTACCATGCGGCGTTGCTCAGGGAGTCCCTGCAGCACTTACCTTGTCCTTCGCTCCCACGATGTGTCCCCTGCAGCGTCCCTGGCCATCTCCTCCGGCCGATGCCGGCATCTGGCTTCCGTGTTCCGGTCCCTGTGACGTCGGAACGTACGGGCGCCGGAACCGGCGGCAAATTTGAAATTTTTAAAAAATTTCATTTTTTAAAAAAATTATTATTACATAGTAAAACATTGCTGTTTCAATGCATTTCACATACATTTTGTCCCGAGTGCTTTGCCCTGTGCCCTGCCTGCATTTTGATTTTTGTTCTTTCTTCCTGGAAACTTAGAAAAGTCCATGGCGTCCAAAAAGCGTCCCTTTACGTCAAAAGCGGTTTTAGGTGTCCGTTTATGGACCAGCGGTAATAGATCGCTGCTCAGTTCTCCGGCATTCTCGGAGACCACAGTTCTCCTGTGAATGCAGTTTATGCAGCAGTTCTCCAAACCAAAGGAGAACGGTCTCCAAACGCTGGAGAACGGTCTACAAACTCTGAAAAACGGCTCATTTTACTATAATCTCTCGAGATTATAGTAAAAGATCAGTTTACTAAACAGAGGTAAATTATCTCTGCTTAGTTTTCGGTCCCTCTGATTCTCCAGCTCTGGGCTGGAGAATCTGGAGGGAGAACACAGATCTCCAGAGAAGGGCTGACATGATCTCCTGAGTGTCATAAACTGTGAATGACCAGAGAATAGCTGAGATCTGTTGAATCGCAGCTATTCTGTGTGTCATAAACGGACACCTTAGACCAGCTAGAGAACAGCGATAGTAAATCAGAACCACTTGCAGAATCTAGTGATAATGATTCGTGGGGGAAATGCGTCATCAGACACTGAAAACGATTTTGCGACTTTGCTCAGCGATGTGCGAATTTGCCTCTGTATTTCAAATTTCAGTGTTTTTGTTTTATTATATTATTGAATTAAATGTATTATTATTATATTATTATTTTTTATGATTATTTATTAAATTATAATTTATGATTTTGTGTTTTAAATTTTATCATACCCGGGATGTTTACTAGACTCTTGTTCGGACAGATTTCAGTGAGTTATTGCTAAAAATTACAGCCTACAATAAAAAACTACATATTTCCATGCAAAAAAATGGTGCCGCTTTCAGCACAAAAATTTGGAAAGAATCATACCGCCAGGGAGGTTAAAAGCTGAAATGTGTCTATAATGGAAGGCATGCTAATAATTAAGCAAGCAATGTAAAAATGGCAACTACTCAGATCAGTTTATACCTAGCAAAGGTTGTGCTCATGGGCAGGGCAGTTCACAGAACAATACAAGATAAAAGATTTCCCAAAACAGTTACCAGCTATTCAGCACAAAACAAGATCTGAACTGTTTCAACAGCTAGCATTAAAGAGGAACTGAATTTCGTGCTTAACCACTTGCCCTCCAGAGGATTTACCCCCCTTCCTAACCAGACCATTTTTTGCTATACGGCACTGCATTACTTTAACTGACAATTGCGCGGTCATGCAAGGCTGCACACAAATTACATTTATGTCCTTTGTTTCCTACAAATAGAGCTTTCTTTTAGTGGTATTTGATCGCCTGTGCATTTTTTGTTTTTTGCGCTATAAACAAAAAAAAAACGACAATTTTGAGAAAAAGACAATATTTTTAACTTTTTGCTGTAAAACATATCCAGTAAAAAAATTTAAAAAATCAAATTTTGTCATAAATTTAGGCCAAAATGTATTCTGCTACATATCTTTGCTAAACAAAATCCAATCCAATACGTGTAAATTAATTGGTTTACGTGAAAGTTATAGCGTCTACAATAAGCATGTTTTTATACTGGAATTTTTTTTTCTTCTGTACTAGTAATGGCGGCGATCAGCAACTTATAGCGGGACTGCGGCGGGCATTCTGACACTTGGGGGGAACTGACTAACTGTCACTGACATCCCCAGTGATACTAATATAGTGATCAGTGCTAATGAAAACAACTGACACTGTACTAATGACACTAGGCAGGAAGGGGTTAACATGTGGGGCGATCAAAGGGATAACTGTGTATTTTTCTGTGTGTTGTGTGTGCTTTACTGTGTAAGCACGCTTCTTTGTATTGCACTGCTATGCAGTGCAATACAAAGCAGCGTGCTGGAGCTGACAGGGGAGAGATCTGTATTGTTTACATACAGACCTCTACCCCATCTGTGATACTCGGCGATCGCTGTGTGACAGTGGGGAATCACCAGCCTGGACCTGGTGACCGACAATGGTGGCGCAGGTAGGGCGGCACACGTGCCCCCTAGCCGTTAATACAAAATCGCGTATATATACATGATTTTGCACAGCCCTGCCACCCTGTAGCAGTAGTTCTGCTACAGGGTGATTGGGGAGTGGTTAATGAAAGGCAGACAAAGGGCAATTGACTAGGCTCAATTATTTTCTGTGGTCTACCTTCTGCCAATCTATTCCCCATTACTGACTTACTGCACTGTGTGGAGGTGGCCATCTTGGTAGAGGCAGTGCTTTGCTTTCACATGTTAGTGCTTTCAGCAAGGAGAACATCATCAAAACTCACTCCAATTCTACTGAGGCTAATGCAGGCCATAGATGGGGAGAAAAACTGCAGATTTTTCTTTTAAAAAACGAAAAATCGGTTGTTCAAGTGGCCGACGTTACCATCAATGGTAAAAAAAAATCGGCCGATTTTCTACCCGTCTAGAGCCGGCAAAAAGTGTCCCTGCAGAGAGCTCTGCTATTTCTTTGACAGTTCTCTGACAGTTCCTTGACATTTATAGAAGTTGCAACAATGTATCTATTTGTTTCCATTTAGGATACAGATGTTTTTATTCGGAAACAAATAGATACAATGTTTCAACTGCTGTAAATGTCAAGGAACTGTCAGAGAACTGTCAGAAATAGCGGAGCTCTCTGCAGAGACACTTTTTGCTGGACTGGAATTCTTCTTATTTTCATCCTACTTCTTCTTATTATTATTCTTATTCTTCTTCTTCATCCTCATCCTCTTCTTCTTCTTCTTCTTCATCCTCATCCTCTTCTTCTTCATCCTCATCCTCTTCTTCTTCTTCTTCTTCATCTTCATCCTCATCCTCTTCTTCATCCCCATCCTCTTCTTCTTCATCCTCATCCTCTTCTTCTTCTTCTTCATCCTCATCCTCTTCTTCTTCATCCTCCTCCTCCTCCTTCTTCTTCTTCCTCATCCTCTTCTTCTTCATCATCATCATCCTCATCCTCTTCTTCTTCTTCTTCTTCTTCTTCTTCTTCATCCTCATCCTCTTCTTCTTCCTCATCCTCTTCTTCTTCTTCATCCTCATCTTCTTTTTCTTCATCCTCATCTTCTTCTTCTTTTTCTTCATCCTCATCCTCTTCTTCTTCTTCTTCTTCATCATCCTCCTCCTCTTCTTCTTCTTCTTCTTCTTCATCCTCATCCTCTTCTTCTTCTTCATCCTCATCCTCTTCTTCATCCTCATCCTCTTCTTCTTCATCATCCTCCTCCTCCTCTTCTTCTTCTTCATCCTCATCCTCTTCTTCTTCTTCTTCTTCTTCATCCTCATCCTCTTCTTCTTCTTCTTCCTCATCCTCATCCTCTTCTTCTTCATCATCCTCATCCTCTTCTTCTTCATCATCATCATCCTCATCCTCTTCTTCTTCATCCTCATCTTCTTCTTCTTCATCCTCTTCTTCTTCATCCTCATCCTCTTCTTCTTCTTCATCCTCTTCCTCTTCTTCTTTTTCTTCTTTTTGTCTTCCTCTTGCAGGTCACTGCTCATGCGCAGATTTTTTATCGGTAAAAAATCGGCCGATTTGCCCACTAATTGCCGCGAAAATCGGCCGATCGGCAAAATCGGCCGATTTTTTTCCAACTTTACCGAAAAACAAAAACGGCCAAAATACCGAAAAACGGCCGACCAAATCGCCCACTAACGATCCGAAAATCGGCCGATTTTATTTTCGGCCGAAAAATCGGCCGATTTTCGACCCGTCTATGGCCTGCATAACAGTCAGTGTCAGCAGCGCCTTAGATCTTACAAGGTAGGTATCGTATACAGCTATGAGACTGTGGGTACAGAGATGCACTGCTATTTCTCAGAAGGAATTCAAGAAAAATAGGTGATTTCTTCCAGGATACAGTTTAGGCATAAACAGGCCTTATTTACTCTGGCACTAGTGTTTAGATTTTTAAAATACAGAAGTTCTTGGGGAAGTATAAACAAATTGTATGCTTCCCAGGTCACGTTTTGCCTTTAAAGCAGGTTTAGCTGCATTTTGGAGTGTTTACATGCATTAAGCCACCTTTGGAGTGTCTAATCAGATCCTGGGTGCACAGGATTCTATCTTCCATTGAAAATTCATTACATGCATTTATATGCATTTAGAATTTTTCTATAAATGCCAGTTTGACAGTGCCAGTGTGAATGAGGCCTTCATATTTCTAGATGTTTCCTGTAACAGCAAATCTTCACTTTTTGTGTTCAGGTCCACATCAAAAACACTTAAAAATTCATACAAAGCTATGCTGCTGCAACAAGGCCCCTCTATAAAGTGTAGTCCCTATTTTTTTAATTAGAGCAAAGGCTTTTCTAGGGATGGATGCCATCCAAGGGTGCCATTTTTTGTGCTCCTCTCTGTGTGGCATGGATGGCTGCCTATGGCTGTAGCACTTCCTGTGGATGGGCCAGGGAGGCAGGGAGTTCTGTAACATTGTGGTTTTACCAAGCTCAGCATTACTTTACTGCACTGAGGATGGAGTGTCCGGTATGAGCATTCCAACCTCAGTGCTGCCCCCACTCCACGAGTACCTTCTAAGGTAGGTACCTCAAATGATGGCACAGACATGCTCAAAGCTCCCATCTTGGGGCATACAGAGTAGTGAATAAGTCAAGGTATGCCTTTGAAGTAGCCCTTTGAAAAAAAAAAAAGTGACAGCGCCAGTACGTCTTCTTTAGCTAACATGGCTGTACCCAGCACAGGTCATTACTGTAACCCTTTCAAACCAAAGTCCATAATCATCTCTGCCACTGGTGGTATCCAGTAGTTAGAACAAGTTCGATGGTCCTGTCTCTTTTTATTTTAATTGGATAACAACCTGAAACCTGCTATGGTATCAAAGAGACAGATGCTACTAAAGGATGAGGCTTGTCCTTCGCACAGGCTCATCCGCTTCCTGATTAGACTAAGTGCTTTGGGGACTTGCACGACCATAACAATTTCATGTTTTGCCTGTGGAATTTACAACATATTTTTGCAAAACAGCATGATGGGTCTGGTTACAAATCCAGGATCGATTTGAGAAAGCACAACAACAAATTAAAAAGTACACAACAGTAAAAATAATAAATTCTCGGCTGCTGCAAGTATCCTGGGTAAGCAATGCAGTCTATCAATTTACTGACATAATGGATAGATAGATTGTGACAGAGTTGATATGTATGTCTGCATAAAAAAATACATTATTTGCCTCCTGTTTTCCGAGAGGATTCGGGAACAGGCATAAGCATGAAAAACCAAATAAACAAGCTTGAGACTTTCACTCCCTACCGTTTGCAATATTAAGGCATGCTTCTTTTGCATGGAAGTTTCAATTTTACCGATGCCACGACTCCGAAGGGAGTCACACACACCTATTAGATGCTGAGACTCTTCGACGTGTCAGCCAAATATACATAGCGCAGCCAGACAGATTGTTAACGGCGGTTACATTACAGCTTGCTGAGTGCATGTTTTTCCCCTCTCCCTCACTGTACGTGTGATAGAACTCGGCTTTGACGAGACAAACACTACATCTTGGAGCTAGTCGGAATCCCTGCGGATAGCCCTTTTAATTAGTGTGTTTTGTTAAAATGACTTGAAGGCCCCAAAATGCTGAAGAGTGCCGACTCCCCACAAGGCTCCCATGTGTTTGTTGACATCTGGGATGTTATCAAATATTTATTTTCTGCCTGGAGATTCCTGTGCCACCGACGCATCCCGAGCATTATTGCCCTTAAAGGGTTTCTTTTCATTTGGCTAAATGATGACGTGCAGGGCTCCCAAGAAGAATTCTTTTTCAGAACAAACCACTCCAGCTGTGCTTAAAGTGAACCTGTCATCCTTTGTAAGTAAAATTCTTGCCTAAAAGATTTCAGTTTGAGCCTGGCTGCACTCAGATACCATCACCTTGTCTAATAAGGGCTTCTTGGGGGCCAGTTAGTAGACTCTCATTAGAGAAAGCATAGGGGAGGGCAGAACTTAGCTCAAAAGTCATAGAAGTCAAGCACTTAGTAATAAAATGAAAGCTAGATTGAAACGGCACAGAGGAGAAGATATTCTAATTTATTAAAGTAGTAGTCAGGGGCGGACTGACCATTCCAGCACTCAGGCACTGCCCGAGGGCTCGGGGTCAGTAGGGGGCCCCATGAGATGCCCCTGGTACCTTTTTCGTAGGCTTTTTTGAGTGTGGGCAAGGACACAGGGGCCCCATGATCCCCTATTGCCCAGGGGCCCCATGCGTTGCCCGTTTTCAGTTTACCATTTAGGTACACCCAAGAAAGTGAAGCAATAATGTATTTTGCCTTTATTTGCCGTAAAGCATTTACTTTTTAATGTTTCCAAAAGCTCATTGCTCAGTCCCTCTTAGCAGCACTAAGCTTTTGGTCAAGGAATGTCAAGGAATGTGCATTGATCACATCACAAACAGCTCAGGGAAGCATGGCAGCTTTTGTAATCAAAGCCTGGAGAAGGTGCTGTTGAGTGGCTTGGAATGCAGGGAGGAACAGGTAGCCACTGCCAATCAAAGCTTGAAGAAGATGCAGGGGAGTGGCATGGAATGCAGAAAAGTAGTGTAGCTGCCATCAATTAAGGCCTGGAGGAAGGGCAGAGAAGTAGCTTGGAATGCAGGGAGGCATGGTAGCCACTGACAATCAATGCTTGGAAGAGGTGCAAGGAAGCAATATGGAATGCAGGGAAACATGGTCCTGAAGGAGGTTAAGAGAAGTGACAGGGAAGCAGGGTAGCTGCTTTTAATCAAGGCCTGGAGGAGGGGCAGGGGAGTAATCTGGAATGCAAGGAGGCATTGTGGCCACTGTCAATCAAAGCCTGGAGGAGGGGTAGAGGATTACCTTGGAATGCAGGAAGGCACGGTAGCCACTGCCAATCAAAGCCTAAAGGAAGTGCAGGGGAGTGGCATGGATTGCAGAAAAGAAGGGTAGCTGCCATTATTAAAGCCTGGAGGAAGGGCTGGGGAGCAGCTTGAAATGAAGGGAGGCATGGTAGCCACTGTCAATCAATCAAAGCCTAGAGGAGGTGCAAGGAAGAAGCTTGGAATGCAGGGAAGCAAGGTAGCCACTGTCAATCAAAACATGAAGGAGGTGCAGAGGAATGGCATGGAATGCAGGCAAGCAAGGTAGCTGCCATTAATCAAAGTCTGAAGGAGGGGCTGAGGAGTAGCTTGGAATGCAGGGTGGCATGGTAGCCACTGTCAATCCAAGCCTGGGGGAGGGGCAGGGCAGTGGCTTGGAATGCAGGAAAGTAGAATAGCTGTCGTCAATCAAAGTCTGGAGGAGGCGTAAGAGAGGGGGTTAAAATGCAGAAATTGGGAGTTGCCTACTACAGAGCATCAGCACTAGTTCCATCTAGGAAAAGCAGAGGTGTGGCTTGCAATGCAGGGAAGCACTCTAGCCGCTGTCCATCAAAGTTTAGAGAAGAGCTAGGGTGTGGCTTTAAATGAGGGAAGCATGGCTACTGCTATCAACAGAATCCTGCAGGAAAGGTAGGGGAGTTGTACGGTATGCAGGGAGGCACTGTAGTCGTTGTCAATCAAAATCTGGAGGAGGTGCAGGGGAGAGGCTTTGAATGCAGAGAGGCAATTGTTCAAAATGTCTTTGTGTTCTGTAGCATTAACAGTACCCTTCACTGCAAATACCTGAACTCATCCATTTGGAGGGGTGTCCATATAGGTAGATGTGATGGTCAGGTGCCCACATCCTTTTGTTCATACAGATTTTAATAATTAATTGCACAACATAAGGGATCTAAATAGAGCTCTGACTAGAGGTACAACTTCAGAGGATATTTATAAAAGGTCCTAATACCTTTATGATAAAAAAGGAAAAACCAGAAACTATTTTCTCCAGCCTCCTCCTTTACAGGTTGAAGTGTGACAAAAGAAAGATATTCACTGACACAAATATAGAAAGTCATACCTTGCTGGGTCGCTTCAGTTTTTTGTGACAATATTAAACTAAAATGTCATCCTGACACCCCTGACTACAGTAGATGAAGAGTTTGGCACCTTTAATGGAATGTTAGAGGGTTTAAATGGAACTTTTCTATTCCCTTGGATAACTTTACATCACCAAGCTCTCCTTATCTGCTTCAATCTGAATAATACATGCCATTTAAATTTCCCCCAGGGCTGCATACATTTTGGCCAAAGAAACTGTTCAGTCATCAGTAAAGTGAAGCCTTCTTCCCCCCCAATTGGGTTGGTTAATAGAGATCTCTGCTTTGAGTGTTCATTACTGCGATCGGTTTTATGTCTCTCCCTATTACAATTTAATTTCCCTTTTATTAGTCAGAAAGATAGAGCAGAATATCACATGTGAGCACAATGGGATTGTTTCTGAAATGACTTAAAGAAGAATTGTCAGTACTACCTTTCATGGACAATTCAGTGATCTTTTTCATCTTCCTAGAGGTGGTTGATATATTTGACCCTCTTCATTTCTGGAATATAAAGAACAACCTTTGCACTGGGGGTTACTTTATCTCTTGCTTCCCCAGAAAACAGTACTCACATCTTCTCTCCAAAGCTCTGGCTTGTAGGAAGGTCCTTGGCATCTTTACTTACAATTCAGGACTGATGGCCCTACATTGTACAGGATGAGGCCACAACTGACACTGCTATCTGTAGTGCCAAAGAGAATACACTGCAGGAGACCAATGGCATGAAAGAAAGAGCATGTGAGAGTGGAAGCTAAGGTAAGTAAACAAGCATTTAACTCTTGCAGTGCAGAAGTAGGTTATTTTATATCCCTGGAGTTCAGCTTTAAATTAATGCATCTCTTTAATCATTATTATATATATATATTTTTTAAAGCAAGCAGTGTAAATTACTGAATTTGACCTAATACCAGCCCCTTGCAGTCCCCTGTACATCAGAGCTTAGAGTAGGGAGGGAAAAGCAGCACAAGGTTCCAATCAGTTGTATTGCAGTGCTTACTACTAGTGCTAACAAGGGATATGCTAAAAGAAGGAGAGAGAAGAGTGACAGAGACATAAACTGCTTTGCTTGTTTTGCTGCTTCTTTTTTCAATGTCCAGTCACAGGCCAGTGGGGGGGGGGGGAGGCAAGACCTGTAAACCTATCCATTTTGAAACCATTCTGGTATCTCTACAGACAGTTTCTGGAACAAAGAAACATAGCTTTTCTAAAGGTACTTACTGTTCTATACCTTTGCCTATACCACTACTACTAAATAATGGATGCAATGGGGGAGATTTACTAAAGCCTGATCCACACAGTGTGGGTCAGTTGTGGGTGCAGGAATTGCATCTGTTACAAGATGCATGGGGCTTCCATTCATTCTCAATGGCACCCCTGTGCATCTCAGCGTGATCGCTGATGCAAGAGCCGCAAGGAAACTGCATGTGTAAGCCGTGTACTGGGGTGGGCTCCCCAGGATACAGTGAAGTCACGAACGAGGAAAGCAACCCCAACACCAGCTTTTGCCACAACAGAGATGTGGCAAATAAACACAACCACAAATGCTGGAAACATACAATAAATTTACATACACCCAGCCCAAAGGCTGATACCCTTGTGCTGCACAGCACGGCGCCTCCTGATGGATGAAGGTAGAAGGTGTAGTAATTTACCTACTGGGGGCACAACTAAGCTGCCACACCTTACCTGTTATTACCCTAAAAGAGCAGGAATCAGTGTATGGGTGTATGGTATGGGCTAGCCTGCGGTGCAGCACAACAGCTTACAATCTTACACAAATCTACAGTATTCCCTCTCCCATAACTGGTCCTGTAGCACGTGCCTGAGTATTCCTTCTGAGCAAAACGCCAGTCTGGCTTGAGTTTGTAGGATTTTATCAGCTCTCCAATGTGAAATGTCACTATAAGTTTTGGAGTCCTTCCAATAATCAGTAACAACACTTGTGGCCTGACACAAACAGAGACCCTAACTAACTAACTATAGGCCTGGACTCAGTCTCAAGGCGCCAACACTGAAATGAGGTGCGTGCACGATCTTACAGTCATGGGTCTGCTTTGCATCTGCTGGTGACTCTGAACAAAAAAAATGTCTCTCCAACAAGCTTGCGATATTGCAGTGTTTTCTGCGTTGTTCCTCTGCTCTCATCAGCATTACTGGCAGCAATCTTCCTTTCTCTGAACAGGATCAGGGTCTTGGACATGATCAGCTTCACTTAGCTTCAGCTCTGGTTACCAAGGGAAGCTCCCACACCTGGATGTCATCGGATTCTCAGCTCACACGGCTCCTTCATTCAGCATCATCCAAAACATGGCTGCAGTCTCCTCTTCCTGTTCACTAAACTCCAAACTCTGAGTGCAAAACCCCACCTCTTCATGAATATACAAATATCTATGCAGTCTGAGGCTGTGTTAGAAAAACAGTGACATCTTGTGGCTAAACTGCAGAATGTCAGTCAAAACATTAATTTACTTCCACACAGTATTCAAACAATGAGAGCTGTTCCCCCATCTCACACATGGTCAAAAAGACCATGCGTGAAATGCGAGCACAGCAGCCAATTCAAATGAATGGGCTGCTATGTCCACTCAAAAGCAGGCCTCATGGCCTGCAGCAGGCCTAAAATTGGAGAGTGTAAAATCTGGTGTATCTCTACACAGAAACTAATCAGCTTCCAGGTTTTAATGCCAAAGCGTAATTGAACAAGCTGAAGTTAGAAACTGATTGGCTACCATGTACAGCTGCACCAGACTCAGAGTGCTCCAGTTTTTGTACATCTACCCATTTATTTCTAAATGGTACATTAAACTTTATGCTACCCTACCTTGTCGAAAAAGCCTACAAGGTTGATTTACTAATGGCAAATAGGCTGTTCACTTTGCAAGAGATTTTTTTTTTTTTACTTTGGCTTAATGAATGATTCCAAAGGGAACCAACCATAATGCCAAATACTTGCGTAAGAAGCCTCTGGTGGAAGTTGACTTTCTCTAAAGTGCTTACTAGCTCTGGAGCAGTACAATAAATAAGCAGCATTCTAATGCAAGTATGCAGCCTGTGGGTCAGAAACTGACACCTTTTTGGGAGCTTGTCACACAGATATTTAATTTGTGATCATTTTTCTTTTTATTGCATAAAATGTTACATTATGTTATACTATTTGTTTCCATAAAAGTTCATGTTGCTTTCTATTGGTTTAATTCTTTTATTTCTTTGATTTTATTTTTCTCTTGGCTTTTATATTGGAAATGATGCAGCCAGTAGAATTATGTTAATATTTCCTTTACTCTTCTAAGTAGCCAGCAACTGTGTACACTTTGAGAAGTAGCGCGTCTAATTGTAAAGACTTCTTTTGGGAATACTTCACAATCACTACAGTCTGTCTTATGATGGCTCAGCTATTCATTTTTTGGTTTATTTTATTTTAAAATTATATGTTGCTACTGTGTTGTAAGTGTCTTTGATGATGCCAAATATTGGCTTGCCCCTTCCGCTCTCAAAGAGGCAAGCTTCTGTGCGATGCTCTTAAAGCTGCTTGCAGCACGGCAGAATCTTTGATGTCTGACTGTGTGCCAACATAAGACACTTATGCCTCCGGTAAGAGGGAATTTTGTACTAAAACCAAACCCTTTGCTGGTGTTTGTTGCTGTCTAGTGGGACTTGCCATGCAACGTAAACATGATACATTAGAACATATAATCACCAGGTCAAATAAGGTGTTCAGTTGACTTGAGTGGTATTGGTGGAAGCAGCGGGAAGTGTACAGTATATTATGTGTATACTATATAAGACAGGTGTAATGTATACCGTACTCTAATAAAGATATATTTCAAATACGTCTATTACACAGTTCCATTTTAATTGAAGAGATTTCACTAGAATAGTAAAAAGTTTGGTTTCTGCTACATTGTTCTTCTATAGAGGTCAACAAATATTGGAAATGTTGCCCACTGGTGACCCACGGATATCTTTAGCTTCACCCGGGCGAACATTTACTGAATTTTTAAAATAAATTCCCCTTTTGTACTACTTGTTAGTTCACTCCCATGCTGATTGAGCCTGAAACTTCACATCTAGAGGTCAGGGAGTGAGAAAGGCACACTTTCCAGCTTCAATAAAATAATTATGCTCAGATCTTGGAAAGTGGATCGGGCCAAGAACTTTTCACAGCCCCTTGTATTTAAATAACTGATAGCTACAATAACAGAATTATGCTCAGAATTCAGGAAGTCGGTAGGCCAACAAATTTTCGACATCCCCTCATATTTAAATGGATGACAGTGACTTGGAGAATTAAGCGGAGGAGGTTTCTTTCTTCGTTGTCATTTATTCCTGTGTCTTTTCCGTATGTGTTCTTATAGTTTCTTACTATGTAAAATTATGCAATTTATTGTAGCTTCTGGTGATAGAGCTTTTTTCCTTTTTTCTTCTTTTTTATGGGCCTTTCTTGCCAAATTTTATTGAAAGAAAGTTCAGAAAAGACAAAACAGGAGTTTCCCTCACAAAGGAATTTAGCATTGCTCTTCCATCCAAAAAAAAAAAAAAATTAATTCAGTCTCCTGGACTTTAGTTGGGTCCCACAGACCATGACAGTACCACTCAGAACCTCTCTCAAAAGCTTGGACCATACTCTTAGCAGATCTTTGCTGCTGTGGCTCCTATCTTTACTTCTGGACAGAGAAGTGGGATGGGCCAAGAAATTTTCAACACCACCTCGGAATTTAAATAGGTGACAGTGACTATGAGAATTAACAGGGAGAGATTCCCTTTTTCAAGTATCATTTATTACTACATCTTTTCCCTATGTATTCTTATAGTTCCTTATTAGGGAAATGATGTAATTACATCACATGTGTATTGTGAGAACTAGCTTCAGGTGATAGAGCTTTTAAGGACACTGCCATTCTCTTTTCTTCTTTTATTGCGGGCTTTTCTTGTCCAATTTTATTAAAAAATAGTTCCAAAAACACAAAACAGGAGTTTCCTTTATAGAGGTATTCAGCATTGCTCTTCCATCTAAAAAAAACAAAGCAAACAACATTTAGGCTTCTGGCCTTTAACTTGGTCCCACAAACCATGACACGGTACCACTCAGTACTTCTCCCAAAAGCTTGGACCCCACTCTTAGTAGCCCCTTGCTGCTCTGGCTCCCATCTGTACTCCTGGACAGAGATCTCAACCCTTCAAAATATCCAGGCACAAAACCAGGTTTTACCAACTGATGAGGAAACTGAAAAAACAGTGTCCTCTCAGTTAGTCAAACCCCCTGGAGTCCCTCAAACTTCTTGGATGAGAATCCTGGGTTATAACCTATTTTTATCCCGTGGCAGGGCACATCACTGTCACAGTATTTATGTTCTCACTTCAAGCTAATTACATCACCTATTTAGTAAATTTGTGAATGACAATTGGGGGGGATCTCAGCCCATGCTTCCTGTTTCAAAAGGACATTGGTTTTCAGAGGTCAGAGAGTCAGGTGGTATAAAGCTAGAGCTCTTGTACAGGAGAATTCAATTTTCAGAAGTATAGGGAAAAATCTGTAATGGCATACATGATCCTTTTTCAACCTAATGGGTGGAGGGGAAGTCAAGATATGGTAATATCGAAGTACCTGAGAGTCTATTGGATACCGTCCAGGTCTTCATTATGGCAAACTGATTTCCCTTCCTTCTGTTCATATACTGTAAATACATTTATATTAAGCATTGATTTCCTTTGATGTTACTAAATTAGGTCCCCACAAAAAGTCTCCATTGATACATGTTTCAAATTAATCAATAAATAAACTTTAGGGCTTTTAAAGCTCCCTTTCACCTACAAAAAAATTTAGATTTGCATATACTACTTTGCTGAATGAAACCTAGAAATATTTACTCCTCTTTTGAGGTCATCAGTGTTGGTCATTAACCATTGGACAATCATTGGTCACAATCGAGCTTTCAAACAAAACATTTTTTTTTAGCTTTAGTATTGAAGACATCTCCAATTCTAATAAAGAAAAGGAAAGCTACTGTATATATAGGTGAAACAATAATGTTTCCCTCATTTCCCATTCCGTATCAACATACTATACCATCTGTACTGCATTTTTCCCTTTACAAAGGTGTATTACAAAAATATAACATACTGCATTAGCCTACAATTAAACATCAAAATTGTGGATTTCTTTATTTTTGTGGAGTTATCTACTTTCTCGTCTTCAAAATGCTTAGATGGTAAAAAAAACACTTGCTGTTTACTCCAGTATTTTAAAGAAGAAGGCTTTGTGAACTCCCGGGAATATCAGTAAATTAAACATAAAGTGTAATGAGGTTTGTGAGAATTTGTTTTTGTTGGTCCATGTGGATATCACACTTGGCTACCAATAAATACTACATTGTTTTGCATTAATCATAACATTCATTTCATGTGCTATAACACTCATAAGAAATCTATTTTTCTGGCTTCCAACTAGTTAGAAGCTTCAGGTCTCTGAGTCGGGATTATCTATTTATAACACAACATCCAACTTTCAGAAAATGATCAAAACATAATAGTCAGGCTTTGGGCTAGAAGGAGGAGGTTAACAGAATATTAATGCTCTTTTTGTTTGATTTGTAGAATCTCAAGTGCCAGACCAGCCCAGTTCTCTTCATGTTAGACCGCTCACCACCAGTATAATTATGAGCTGGACACCACCGCTGAACCCCAATATTGTGGTGCGAGGGTACATCATTGGCTACGGCGTTGGGAGCCCATATGCTGAGACGGTGAGGGTAGACAGCAAGCAGCGGTATTATTCCATTGAGAATTTAGGTAAGTCTTTGAACAAGACAACAGTGCCAACCATTTCCTGGAACAAATTTGAATGTCTATTATAATGTTATATTGGTTCATCTTCAAATAGAAAATGAACGTTGTTTGAATGTTTCTTAGGATAGATTCTTTTCTGATCGCATGTTCTTAGGGTGTATTCTTTTAGAAACCAATGTTAATTTGTTTTTTTCTCTTAAGATTGGATGTTATTAGGGTTTTTTCAATTCTGATTGAACGTGCTAGGGTGTTTTCTCCTAGGATCAAATATTCTTAGGGTAGTTTCTCTTTAGGGTGTTTCCCATTTTTTAGGGTATTCTCCCATAAGATTTTTTTTCCTATGGTATTTTGACTTTTGAAAGTTCTTAGTGCAGTTTGTCTTCTTTGATTCTTAGGATCAAATGTTCTCAGAATATGCTGCATTCAGTACTGATTATATTCACCAGAATAATCCATGCAATAACATGTATATTGATTGACAAATTCTAATTACATTCGATTTGACAACAAAGAAACCGTATTCACTAAACAAATGTTATATTCCCCATTCCCTTCCAGAAAATAACTTAAAATGTGAAACATTTTGTGTATATATATATATATATATATATATATATATTTATATATATATATATATATATATATATATATACACTATATTGGCAAAAGTATTGGGACACCCCTCCAAATAATTGGATTCAGTTGTTCCAATCATCTCCATAGCCACAGGTGTATGAAATCAAGCACCTAGGCATGCAGACTGCTTCTACAGACATTTGTGAAAGAATGGATCGCTCTCAGGAGCTCAGTGAATTCAAGCGTGGTCCTGTGATAGGTTGTCACCTGTGTAATAAGTCCATCTGTGAAATTTCCTGGTTACTAAATATTCCACGGTCAACTGTTAGTGGTATTATAACAAAGTGGAAGCAACTGGGAACAACAGCAACTCAGCCACCAAGTGGTAGGCCACGTAATATGACAGAGCGGGGTCAGCGACTGCTGAAGTGCACAGTGCGCAGAAGTCGCCAACTGTCTGTAGAGTCAATAGCTAAAGATCTCCAAATTTCATGTGGCCTTTAGATTAGCACAACAAACGTGCATAGAGAGCTTCATGGAATGGGTTTTCAGCTACATCCAAGCCGTACATTACCAAGTGCAATGCAAAGCATGGTATGCAGTGGCATAAAGCACGCTGTAACTTGACTCTAGAGCAGTGGAGATGTGTTCTCTGGAGTGACCAATCATGCTTCCCTGTCTGGCAATCCGATGGATGTGTCTGGTTTTGGCGGTTGTCAGGAGAACAGTACTTGCCTGACTGCATTGTGCCAAGTGTAAAGTTTGATGGAGGGGGGATTATGCTGTGGGGTTGTTTTTATGGGGTTGGGCTTGGCCCCTTATTTCCAGTGAAGGGAACTCTTAAGGCATCAGTATAACAAGACATTCTGGCCAATTTCAAGCTTCCAACTTTGTGGGAAGAGTTCAGTAATGGTCCCTCCCTGTTCCAACATGATTGCCTATCAGTGCACAAAGCAAGGTCCATAAAGAACATGGATGAGCCAATTTGGGGTGAAGGAACTTGACTGGCCTGCATAGAGTCCTGACCTCAACCTGGAAGAACACCTTTGGGATGAATTAGAACGGAGACTGCGAGCCATGCCTTCTCGTTCGACATCAGTGCCTAACCTCACAAATGCGCTTCTGGTAGAATGGTCAAACATTCCCAAATATTCCCATAGACACACTCCTAAACCTTGTGGACAGCCTTCCCAGAAGAGTTGAAGCTGTTAAAGCTGCAAAGGGTGGGCCAACTCAATATTGAACCCTAAGGACTAAGACTGGGATGCCATCAATCTTCATGTGCGTGTAAAGGCAGGCGTCCCAGTACTTTTGGCAATATAGTGTATGTGTGTGTGTGTGTGTGTGTGCCTGGGAACAGAACATACTCAGATATCGAAAGTGGTTCCAGACCCTCAGCCCAGGGTTTCCTTTTTATGGGATTCAGCAAGTACAGCATTTATGACTAATGCAGGTTAGTTGCACAGGGTAGTCCACTGGACTTGGGGGAGGGAGTCTGTGTGAAGTACAGCAGTATGATACCTTAGATTGTACGCTTCTTGAGGGTTAGGGACTGATGTGAATGTACAATATATATGTAAAGTGCTGCGTAAATTGACAGCGCTATACAAGTACCTGAAATAAATAAATAAATAATGATACAGTGAGGGACAATCAGCTAGGATTACAGGGAGGAAATATGGTACAATGGAAGGGATAACTCCAGTGGTAGTAATCCACATTATGGCCAAGGAGAACCAGCAAGGATCACAGAGTAGAATTATGGTACAACAAAAGGGTTAAGTCCAGCAACAGCAACTCAGCATGCAGCCAGGGTCAAGCAACAAGGATCACAGGGTGAAAATGTGATAAAGCAAAGGAAAGGTTGAGTTTGTTTTGGTTGGCCCTACCAACCACTGGAACTGTGGTGCACTGTACCCACTGTTAGGCGTCATTGGAGAGGAAGGACTTGGCCCGCATATGGTGAGTACACAAGCAGGCATAGCAGGAAATCTGATGTCCACAGACAGGGAGTGAGGGGAAGTGGGATCTGTGTGAGGGTGTTGTTTACCCGAACATGCAGGCATGTAGAGCAGGGGCACCTGGCTTGTCTCTCTGCTCCTTAATTGATGTTGGTGGTGGGGTTCATAAAGGAAGCAAAAAGGGGGTGTTGTAACAATACAGATGTTGGATGGATGAATGGATGGAAGACTGAATGGGTAAATAGATAGATAGATAGATAGATAGATAGATAGATAGATAGATAGATACTTGTTATGACAATTCCACACTTGATCGTTGTAATGTAGACACAATACTAATATATTTTCCAGAATGAGATGACCATTTGACCTTTTTTTGACACATCTTTTTCATGGAAAGGTCTCCTTGAATCTGTTTAATTTCCATGTGCATTGAAATAGGTAAATATTCCATTTGCGGTCCCTTATTAAACGGGGCCATACTGGAGGCCCGCCAATGGAATGAATAAGTTATGTAGGCCACCTTTCCAGTGATGAAATTCATTGCAGTAAGTGTAGCAGCTGACGTTCTTGGAATTCAGAGCATTCAATCACAAAGTCTTATTACGATGTGTGACTGAATGCGGCAGAGAGGTGACTGACAGCTTGCGGTCTCAGGGGGGTTCTCCAGCAGACTTAGTGCTTCCTAATCGTTACCATGAAAGCTCCTTGAAGGAATCTTAACAGTCAGCTTCTTTAATATCAAGCTTTCATGACGTACTATTAAAAAGATGTTTTAATGGAGAAAATCAGGAAAATAATACGTTTTCTCGTTTTTGAATTAACAATCTGGAAAGCTAAACCAAAAAAGTCACTCTGTGTGTAAGGGGGGCTAATAATATAGGGCAATATATATGTAAATACTCTCATCTCAGCATAGATAATGAGATATTTGACATTTATAAAATGTTACCATGCAGCCTATTGTTCTGTGTTATCAGCCATAATAGGTTAAAGGAAGCTTAAAACTGAATTCCAAGCACATCATGAAACACCACTTAGGTCTGTTGTTATTAATTAGGCAAATGCCTATTTTTTTAAATACAGCTGATTATGTCTATATATTAGTGTCCATCAACGTACACTCGAAGAGGAGGGCAAGTAGTCTGAATTAAACATGGCTTTTCACAGTGCTGTCACTGCAAACATACTCAGAGGAGGGAGAGCACATGAATGACTTTATGAGATTGCTATTGCTTCTTCATTGCCACTGCATATGGGGTGGGCAAAGGGGGAAGGGGGGGAGGGAGTGGGGTTCTTGACCAAGCTATATTGCTTAAATGCAGTACAGAAAGGTGAGGTCAAGGACTTTGCTGTGCTTTGGGGCTATTTTCGGGCACTGGCGGGCCTTTCTCAGCCTGTTTACCCCAGAGGAACCCTTGAATCAAATTATGAATTTTCAGGTCTCCGTTAACCTGTGCTAAAACGAATTCATTGAAGGTCAGTGGGAATAATGCACTTTATATTGATAACTAGAGAGAACTTTGTAAGCAGGTGCAATCTGTATTCTCCACTGCAGGTGGTGCTTGACTGCAGTGGCAATGTAGATGGCAGAGGAAGTTGAGAGAAGCTGGGTTTCTCTATAATTTGCTCAGCCACCTGGGGCAGTGATGGTGTTGGATGCACATGCCCCATGTGACCCTGGTGGCCATCTTTAGTCAAGCAGAATCTATTTAAGACTCTGACCTCTGGGTTTGGCACACTTGTGATAAGGCCAATGATAGGGATAGGTTCCAGTAGAGTGGGGAGAGAGCAGGGACTACGACTATCTTATCAGCTATCAATCACAGCTAGTGACACAATTGTATACAATAGATGGCATGAAAGGAAGCCATCCATTGTTTACAATTGTCATGTGACCTGCTGTGTTTGATCATGGCGGTCACATAGTACTAGCAATGGGCCAGTACACAGATCTGTCATCAGCTGTGTCAAGGTGCAATCTGGGAGGATGTCATATGAAATCCACCTGGATTGACGAGTCCCGCTCAGCTGTTATTTTACTATTGGCCGGGCAGAGGACTGGTTAAACTCACATTATACAGCCATGGTGCAATGTTGTCACTGTCGGGAAACCCACCTAGAGAAATGTCTTGCAGCCAATGTTGTAGTTCCTATAGACAGGGAGTGGCTGCAAAGAGCCTCCTTGAGATCAGTAGAACTGAGATGAAAAAAAGTGAAAAATTATATTTGATGTTGAAAAATTTGAGAATGTTTATGATATGCCGTGTTTTAGGTTTTACATCATATCAATTTTGGTTGGGCTGGTCTTTTAAAGCCAAAAGGGTTTTCTGATATCCATCCACATCTCATTGTAGGAAAATCTTTTGCCACATCTGTTTACATTGCTCTTACTAAACAAGGGCAAATCCCACTGCTAGCTAGTTGATGTGATAATTGTAGCAGTCTGTTGCTTTTTTCAGCCAAGTGGTACCACAAAAGAACAAAACAAAAATAGGTCAATAGGTTTCCATGAAACCAATAGTAAAAATTAGACACAGGTACTAACTCTTTCTCACACTATCCCCCAAAAAAATGAATTTACAGTTGAGCTAAAAGAATGACTTCTTAAAGGAATCCCTTATTTTATGTTACTAGTCTACAGGATTTTGAGTATCGACACTTAAACTTGCCAGGCGGTTGTGATAAACGGATTTTCCAACCTTTCCTACTTAGTTTTATTTACAAGGCTTTAGCTCTCCGTGGCAAAAGTCAGAAAACTTTTCAGAGTTTCTTAGTTTCTAAGATCCTAAACAATATCATGGAAACGATATAAAGCAGGAGAGAAAAAAAAAGGAGGTCCTTCATCATCGAGGTGATAAAAAAACAATGGCACTTTTATCATCTCATGCTTCTGCATTCACAGCTTAGCTTTCTCCACAGTATGGGTATAATAAACCAAAACCGATAAGGCAGACCAGGTGGGCAGTCAGGAGGAACTGCACTGTGATTTTTAAACGGGATGCTTCATGCATCCATAATGCTTAATTCCAGCTATTTATGGAGGAGGAAAGCTGCTATCCAGCAAATTAATGTTTTTTTTTCTATGTAAGATTAAAACCCAACTCCAGGCTATTTTTTTAAATGTACCTTAGTAGAAAAAAAAAAAAAAAAGCTTAGCATGCAACACTCACCTTCAGTTCAGCAATGTGCCCTGCAGTAATCTATGGTTTAACCATAAGATGTCTTTCAGGTTGAATGACACCTAGTATAATTCTTCCCGAAAGACTGAGGATATACTGTGAGTGCAGGGTCTCAACACAGTACCCTGCATTCACTGTGTAATAGGGCCAAGAACAGCAATGACATCATCACATTAATGCCATTCTCTATACCTGAGGTCTCCAAACTTTCTAACAAAAGGGCCAGTTTACTGTCCTTCAGACTTTAGGGGGTGCGAACTGTGGCCAATGGGTTGTAGAAAAAGCCACAACATCATTGGGCATAAGCAGTGCTTCAGGCTTGATGGTTAGTAGCAATAAAAAAAATTACCTAGTGCCTGTGGTCAGTAGGAGTAATAGGCCTCCATCACTAGTATTAGTAGGAGGAATAGTACACGCTTATTGGTATCTGTGGGAGGAATAGTGCCCCATTGTTGGTATCAGTTGGAGGAATAGTGCTCCATTCTTGTTGTCAGTGGGAGGAATATACTGCCCAATTGTTGGTCTCAATGAGAGGATTTATGCCCCATTGTTGGTGTCAGTGGAATAAATTGTGCCTCATCCTTGGTGTCAATGTGAGGAATAGTGCCCTAAGGGCCACATCCAGTCTGTGAGCCTCAGTTTAGGGACCACTGCTCTTGAAAATAGGGAAAGGACCCTGCAGTATCAAATGACCAGCCTGAAGACTTCTTGAAATGGTGAGTATTAATAAATATAGCATAAAATACAACCTGGGATCCTTCGAGGGAGAATGGGAGGGGGGCCCTGGAGTCTGAATCCTGAAGTTGGGCTTAAAGTGTTCATAAAGAGAGTTACTTAAGAGAAGCAATAACAAGGTATATCAAACGAACGTACCAAGGACTTTTTTATTGTGCACTTTTGACTTGGAAGTGATCCTGTATCACAGGAGTACCTCTATCCCAGTAATATTAGATTTTTTTTTTTTTAACCCACTTTTGACCAGGAAACTGACTGGTCAACATTTGTGATGCCTTAAGCTATTTGCCCAATGCCATGCTAGAAAAACACAAACAAAAACAACATTTAGTAATTGATGGAATGAAAATCTGAACCCTGCAGGAAATTAATTTTGTCCAGTATTTGCAGTAGCACTAGATGCTGGAGCTCTAGCATTAGACTGAGAGAGGGAGAAATGGTATCAGGAACCATTAAAGTTCCATTAAAGATTATTCTCTTACCTTCCTGTCTCACAAACATAACAGGAATGAGCAGAAATCTCTCCAAATTGAACATAAATATTCCGTTAGCCAGTTGTCACTAGAATGGGTGTTGACTTTTTCTTGTTAGTTTGTTGTGCAGAATAAAGACTTACTTGACTTGTACTACATCTTGCTCTCTCCATACATCTTAGAATACATGTACGCAGATGTAATTCAACATTAAATATATCCAGGGTAAAAAAACACTCTGTTTTCCTGTGGCCACAGAAGTGAAAGGCCTTACACTCCTGCACTCATGTGCACACATGGAGGTTCCGCATTCGGGAAGGTATGCTGTACATGCTTGGGTAAGTGCTAATGCAAAAAACCTTCAGCATTTACACAAGTACAGGAGTGTATGGTCATTTACTTCTATGGCCACCATATGTCTCACCTGCAACTCCCCAGCCATGGTAAAATGACATGTTTTTAGGCTAGACATATTTTATGCATGTTCGTTTGCATTGGGCTTTAAGTTGCACCTTGGACCCCTAAGGATAGTCTGGCTGACAGAGAGCTGCCTTGAAAATTCTAATCCTAAGTCTTATCCATCCTGTTTTAGGTTCAGCACTCTACCAACACACCTATTGGCCAACTGGTGAAACAGGTGGAAGGTTTTCCTTCAATTTTTGTAAAATCTTATATACAATTTTATCTATCCCAGTAACACTGGTCACCAGAACAAATAGAGAGGCCAAATCTAATCAGCACAGACATAGACAGCCATAACAACTTGACACGGATTCCAATCCTTCCCAAATGTATCCAAATCTAAAAAATAAAAAAAGTTACATTGTAACAGCCTACATCTCCATTACAGAATTTTTGTATTGATGGAAATCTACATGATTTTAGCTACCCTTCCCCTTTAAAGGTGGTCACAGGAAGCCAATGACAATGACCCTCTACCTTTCTGTTCTTTCAGCATAATGATAATTTGATTAGATGATTCTATGTTGGCATTTGCCCGACAAGCAATAGATTACCTCCGGCTGCTGCGGCTGCTGCCTGGTCATTATCAGTGTGATGAGTTTTCAAGAGGCATAAAGGAGAGAAAGTATGTCAGACCTCATCTATCAGTTATTGAGCTCCCATGTAAGATGTTTTGTTGGGTGTATTGGTTTATAATGGGACCATACGTCAATCTTATGGGCTTGACGTACATTGGTGAACTTTCTCAACCAACTTCTTCATTTAGCTTGTTCCACTCCAAGGATTTGATTTTCTTTCCCCTGCCTGATGAAAAGCAGTTTATTTTTTGCAGCACTGACATGTTCACCTGGCTTCACAGAGGATGTGGAAGCACTAGTGTCCAAAAGAGCTTGCGATCTAGTGCCTCCACCACTGTCACACACAAGTGCTTGGGTGGAAGCCATATAACCTACTTGCGTATTTTATGACTGCTAGAAGAAAAAAAGTGTATAGTCATGCAAACACAGGGAGAGGTTACAAATCCCCTGTAGATAAAAACAGGGACAATTAAAATAGAGACCAAGCTCTGCATGGTCACGATGGTGCTTCCAGTGCTTATTTTGGAAGATTTAATGAAATTGCCGATTAGTACTGTGAAACATGGATTTAATTATTGAAGCCAAGAAAATCACAAGCTACATGTTCCAATATATTAAAATAATTTTAAATGCTTACTTGCAGTGTTTTCCTTTTCAAAAATTATTTTTTACTGACTTGCAATGTGCCTCTGAACTTGATAGAAAAATTGATTACCCCTACACACTTTGTGCTGATCCAGTTCCTCCATCCCTCCCCTCACCTCCCTACATAAACGTATATGTAGCAGCCGGGCAGAAGAGTGAAGGGAAATACTATAGCATGTCACTTGAGTCACGTGAATGTGATAGTGCTGCTGATATCGCATCAAAGATGGCAGGACTCAGCAGCGGTCTTGGGGCTTTTGATGTCTACAATATGAAAGCTCCTACAGGTAAATAACAGGCCTAAAATATGTTAACCATCTCCCATTACCACCCCACAGCCCTTTAAGAGGATCTTTAAGAGGTGGAGGCACGCATTCTAATCATGTGACTGGCTGTTGCAAGTATATATCAGGAGCTTTCAGTACACGTTCATTACTGTGCTGGAAGCGCAAAGGGAGCGCACTTTCAGCACAGTAAAGTACTTACCTAGGGCCACATGCATGCGGCTGCTCGATGTTAAAGCCCAACCACTAAGAGGCCGTATATATGCATATGGCCAAGGAAGAGGTTAAATACACATATCATTTTATGAGAAAAGTATATTGAAAAGAATGTTCTGGCAGCAGGGTCTTTTTAAATTCCAATGCCAACCAAAACATTTTATATGGTTTTAGAAGAGCTGGGAAGGGTTATAGGCACTGAAAGGCTTTTATTACTGCTTGTGTTCCTCTTCAAACCCCAGGGACACATACCAAAAAAAAAGTATTCAATGGAAAAGGAAAGGGGTTTTTATCACTGTCTGGGCCATCCAGAAGAAAGAAAATTAAACATGATAGCATGATTCTCCATTCTATCCAAAAGTAAAAAAAAAATGGATCTAAGTCTATCTCTGAAGGTACTCATTGATCCTAGTCATGGTATAGGTAGTATTCGTTGGTCACATTCAACTGGAGTTGTCTTATAATGTTGAAAACATTTTGGAGCTTCCCCATGCCACTTCTTCAGTTCTAATAAATACTCCAGTATTTATATCCACACAGGTAGCACAGGCACCTTAATCCAATCACCAAGAACACCATCAAGAACAGTTCAGAAGGTGTGAAAACTGTGGAATTCCCCTGTTTTAGTTATGTAATCACATCCCTGGTCTTAACAACTCTACCCCAGAGAGAGACAACAATTGACACCTTCAGACATGAGAATCGAGGAATTAACACCTATGCAGACCCAATGACTCCAAGCTTTAGCTATACTGTAAATGCTTGGGTGTGTTTCTGATACACCTTTGAACTGAAGAAGAGGCTTGGATAGGCTATGAAATGTCTTCATTACAGAACAAGTTCAGTTGAATTGACTTACGAAAAACCAATTGGATGTAAGGGTTTAAAACAATTGTGATCATAAAATGCCAAAATTATTGGTAGCAGTAAAGGACTTGACAGCAGACATGAGAAGTTGTGCCTATGCATACTTTTTTCTTTTTGTCTTGAGCACTCTAGGACTTAAAGCAGGTTTCAGGTCCCCGCCACCTCCCAAAAAAATTAAAAAAGTCAGCAGTTACAAATACTGTAACTGCTCACTTTTAACAGTAGGTCACTTACCTGTCCATGCACCTTGTGGTGTCCTCACCCCGAGCCGATTCTTCAATCGGCTGTTGGGTGTTGGGGCCACCCTCTTGACTAAGGGAAACCGACAGTGAAAACTTGCGGCTCCACCACCAGTTTCCTACTGTGCACGCAACTTGTGGATGGGCAGCAGTCTGCGGCGGGGGGAGGGGGGGGTGCAAAACTTCCAGAAGTGGGAGCAGGTACCTGTCAAAACCAGGTACCCCCCCCCCCAAAAGGTGCCAAATGTGGCAGCAGAGGGGGGGGGGAGGCAGAAAAGCAGAGCTTCCACTGTTGGTTATGCAATTTGCCACTACAAACTCTTGAAATGGAAGTCATTCACCTCTTTCCCACCCCCATCCCTCAGTGTGCTCTTATGTGTACATTGCCAAGGAGTTTGAGGGAGCTTAGACTCCAGAGTTGAAAGCTGATATCCATGTAGGGATATAGGTGTTTGGGGAAACCAGTAAAGGTACACGCAGGCAAGCATCAACGTCTGTTTTTAATGTGAAACTCAGTTTTGTTAGAAATAGAATCCTTACCTGGTGAGCTATATGTGGAAAATGTAGCAAATGGAAAATACACAGGAAATGTAGCAAAATTTACTACCTGCCACTGATATAGTGATTTTCATGTAGACCTTGTCAGTACTTAGCTCAGACAGACTGCTTAGTGGGATGGTATGCCTTCCTTATAGCCATTTAATCAACCTGAGAATATGACTTCTAAGTGGGAGGATCTGCTTTCCTTATAGCCATCTCATCAATCTCAGCATCTGACTGCTTCATTGAGGGGGGTCTGCTTTCTTCTCAACCATCTAATCAATCTTAATGTTGTAAAAAAGGTACCAAATTGAAGCTCCTTTTTGCAGGGGATGACTTTAATCTAAAAAAGTGCAGATTTCTGAAAAAATCAGTGAACCAATCAAAAACATTGAGAATGAGTTTTCAGGGTAACATTAGGATGTGGGGGAAGGGGGCATAATTACAAAATGACAATGGTGTCAGAAACTAGGTTGCAAAATTAGCTATATATACAGTCATTGTTATGTAGGCAGGTAACTGGATGTTATACAGATGGAACCACAGCCAAACCTTCATATCTTAATCGTACAGTACGAAACACAGGCTGGATATTCATAGACCCTATACAACTGTAGGCAGGTAAAAGGGTAACTAGCAGATATCATGATGGAACCACAGCCAAAACATTTTATGTTTGAGTACAGGACATAGGCTGAAAATTTGTAGACCCTGAATTATAGGGTGCTACCTTCACGTGATTGGACTCTGACAACCCTACCCCACTCTGTGAGACCTGTTTCTGCTGGTGTCCTGTAGGTGAGGAATCCTTATGGAGAAGTTTCTAAACATAGCTAGTTATTATTTACTTTGAATTCTGCAATCAACTCATCAGTCGACCTTTCACTGCCTTCTACTATACCAATATAAGCAGTGCATCCAGGTTGGTGCAATGTTGGTAATACCTTGGGAACCATACCCGGGTTCCCGTGCTGTGGGTACGGCATACATGTTACTTCAGGCACTGGATCCTGCTTGGGTGCAGTTTGCTGACAGCTGCTTTTGACCTGCAGTTGACCACTTTCTAACATTCATTTGACTTCCTTCTAAGTAGCAACAGCACTTTTGCCTTTCCATTGACTTGTACAGGAAGAGAAGGAGTTCAGACATAAGAAACAACCCATAGTTAGAGAATGATAGTACTGTGCAAAGCAGGACAGAGCTCATGCTGCTGACTAACCCTCTTACATGCGTATTGCAGTGAAAGTGCTACTAAACCCATGACCCTGCATTGACTATATCAGGTCTCCCCGGACCCTGCATTCACTATATCTGGTCTCCCAGGACCCTGCATTCACTATATCTGGTCTCCCCAGACCCTGTATTCACTATATCCGGTCTCCCCGGACCCTGCATTCACTATATCTTGTCTCCCAGGACCATGCATCCACTATATCTTGTCTCCCCGGACCCTGCATTCACTATATCCGGTCTCCCCGGACCCTGCATTCACTATATCCGGTCTCCCAGGACCCTGCATTCACTATATCTGGTCTCCCCAGACCCTGCATTCACTATATCTGGTCTCCCCGGACCCTGCATTCACTATATCTGGTCTCCCAGGACCCTGCATTCACTATATCTGGTCTCCCCAGACCTTGCATTCACTATATCTGATCTCCCCGGACCCAGCATTCACTATATCTGCTCTCCCTGGACCCTGCATTCATTATATCTGGTCTCCCCGACCCTGCATTCACTATATCTGCTCTCCCTGGACCCTGCATTCATTATATCTGGTCTCCCCGGACCCTGCATTCACTATATCTGGTCTCCCCGGACCCTGCATTCACTAAATCTGGTCTCCCCGGACCCTGCATTCACTATATCTGGTCTCCCACAGTACACACAACATGGAAATGCAATTATTTTAGTAAATATAAACTGCTAAATACCTTTTCTCATCAGCAGTTAGAACAGTCTTGTGACTTCTATCAGTGTTCAGCAGAGCACTGGGTTAAAGCTTGTAGGAGGACTTTTCTCTAGGAGGATGCAGAACTCCTGACCTCTGTCTGTGCTGATTGTTCCTGTGCTAATCATATGCACTCTCTAGCAATACACTCCAAACTGAGCATGTGCAGTGTCTCCACATGACATGTCTTATCAGGAGATTAGAGGGGGGGCACTGGAAGAAGGGGAGGATCAGAGAAGTCAGGATCAAACAGCATTTTTACACAGTGCAGAGGATTAACCCCTTAGGTTTCACAGTGAGTATAACAAGCAGGCTTTACTGTATATACAGACTGATTTTACTGCTGTGGGATTAGTGACACCTGAAGGATTACAGGAGGCTAATGCAAGGACAGGAAAGTTATTGCAGATTATATATAAAAATGTATTCAATGTATGTAATACTTCCAGAATGTGATCAAACTGTATTATTTTATATCTGCGTGGAGTTCTGCGTTCACTCCTAGCTCCATATGGCTTTCTCTGTTTACCAAGTTAGTGATGACATTACCATATGTTATATTTTACACTTCTTCATGGATACAATACAACAAATGTATGAATGCATGCACATTTCTAACAATTGTACATTGAAAAGAAACTTGAAAACAATTAGGGAAACTATAATACCGTATGGTATGGTAAATAACTTAGTAATCGTAATATAACTTTATTATGTATTTAAAGTGAACGTTTATTTTGAAAACCTGTAACATTGTTGTAGTTCTCACATAGTACTTCTGCTGTTGTTGATCCATGACTATATTTTGTATACAAATGTCTAAGTACTTTTTGTAGTCGCCATAAGTCTGACACCAGAGTCAGCATGATTATTGAAAGGTTGATGCAAAAAAAATAAAATACAAGATTTACTATACAAGTAGTATAGTGTTTAGCCCAATTGACTGCTTTACCCATAACTGTTCTATTAGGCCTAGTTCACACCATTGCAGTTTGTGTTTTATGGACATCTTGTTGCTGCGCAGATTAAAAATGCAAAATGCATCAAGAATATGTCAAAAATGTGTCAAAAACACCCTACATGCATTTTCTGCAGCATTTCTATTGACGTTTATTGAACCAAAAAGCCAACATTTTGCATTTAGGAAGTTCCTGACCCTTTCCAAAAACGCGGCAGTTCATAGATGTGAACGTGCCCCATAGGAAACCATTTTAAATGGACTGTAGTGCGTTTCTGCAAAAAGCACTAAAAAACACATTGGTGTGAACCAGGCCTTAGTCAAAAATCACTCATTACTGTATGTAATGAGTAAATACAGCCACTCTCTATAGCTATATCAAAAAGCAGTAATAGTATTTTTTTAAAAAGAAAATATATCATTAAATTTCCTCCCTTCAGAAGCCATCAGCTGACACTTTCTTTGGCTTTTGGCTAGCTGTTGTCATTGACATCTCCGGCCCCTACTGACAATCGGGAACTAATCAGTGTGGTTCCTGATCTTGTGATCGCTATGTCTGCCGTGACCTAGTGATGACTTCAATCGCAAAATAAGCCTTCAGCCTGCAGATGGCATTGTTCACTTGTTCAATAATGTAATTATCAGATACAGTTACAGTATTAAATCATAATACATTAATTAATGATTGCAGTTAAATATTTTGGGTGTTTTTTAAATGTTTTCACATTTGTCATTTTGTAATGAAAATAACAGGGCAGGGTTTTTTATTACAGCAGGGTATCTAATAAAAGTCTTAAAGTGTTACTAAACCCAGAACCCTGCATTCACTATATCTTGTCTCCCTGGACCCTGCATTCAGTATATCTGGTCTCCCCGGACCCTGCATTCAGTATATCTGGTCTCCCCAGATCCTGCATTCACTATATCTGGTCTCCCCGGACCCCGCATTCACTATATATGGTCTCCCCGGACCCTGCATTCACTATATCTTGTTTCCCTGGACCCTGCATTCACTATATCTGGTCTCCCCGGACCCTGCATTCAGTATATCTGGTCTCCCCAGACCCTGCATTCACTATATCTGGTCTCCCCGGACCCCGCATTCACTATATCTGGTCTCCCCGGACCCTGCATTCACTATATCTGGCCTCCCAGCAGGACCCTGCATTCACTATATCTGGTCTCCCAGGACCCTGCATTCACTATATCTGGTCTCCCCGGACCCTGCATTCACTATATCTGGTCTCATCGGACCCTGCATTCACTATATCTGGTCTCCCAGGACCCTGCATTCACTATATCTGGTCTCCTCAGACCCTGCATTCACTATATCTGGTCTCCTCAGACCCTGCATTCACTATATCCGCCTTCCCCGGACCCTGCATTCACTATATCTGGTCTCCTTGGACCCTGCATTCACTATATCCGCCTTCCCCGGACCCTGCATTCACTATATCCAGTCTCCCAGGACCCTGCTTTTACTATATCTGGTCTCCCCGGACCCTGCATTCAATATATCCGGTCTCCCCGGACCCTGCATTCGCTATATCTGGTCTCCCAGGACCCTAGATTCGCTATATCTGGTCTCCCAGGACCCTGCATTCACTATATCTGCTCTCCCCGGACCCTGCATTCACTATATCTTGTCTCCCCGGACCCTGCATTCACTATATCTGGTCTCCCCAGACCCTGCATTCACAATATCTGGTCTCCCCGGACCCTGCATTCACTATATATGGTCTCCCACAGTACACAGAACATTGAAATGCAATTATTTTAGTAAATATAAACTTCTAAATATCTTTTCTCATCAGAAGTTAGAGCAGTCTTGTGTCTTCCATCAGTGTCCAGCCCAGCACTAGCTAAAGCTTGTAGGAGGAGTTTTCTTTCTGCTCTAGGAGGATGCAAAATCCCTGACCTCTGTTTGACCAGTGCTGTTTGACCCTGTGCTGATCACATGCACTCTCTCAGGAAAAAAAAACCTTTAGCAATACACACGAAACTGAGCATGTGCAAATGCCTTCGGTTCAGTCTGTCATATCAGGAGATAAGAGGTGGTTGCTTGAAAAAGGGGAGGAACAGAGAAGCCAGGATCAAACAGCCTTTTTACACAATGCAAAGGATTAACCCCTTAGGTTCCACAGTGAGTATAACAAGCATGCTTTACTGCATATACAGACTGATTGTACTGTTGTGGGTTTAGTAACACTTTAAAAGGTCCTTAAAGCCTATTTGAACTTCCAGTTTAAATCAACTAAATACATCCCAAATGCATAAAAACAAAACATGTGCAAAGTCCTACAATTGTTTTTTTGTTTTTAGAAAGCAGCTACAACAGGTGTGGAGGAGAGTAGATAATCCTGTCTCTTGCTAACATGCTGTAGAGCAGGACGCTTTCCCTCTGTATGGAAGCAGTGGTCTTTCTGCAGAGATCTGACACCCCCCTTGTGCTAATGCAGAGCTAGAGTTATTTATTTATTTTATTTATTTCAGGTACTTATATAGCACTGTCAATTTACACAGCGCTTTACATATATATTGTACATTCACATCAGTCCCTAACCCTCAAGGGGTGTACAATCTAAGGTCCCTAACCCTCAAGGGGTGTACAATCTAAGGTCCCTAACCCTCAAGGGGTGTACAATCTAAGGTCCCTAACCCTCAAGGGGTGTACAATCTAAGGTCCCTAACCTTCAAGGGGTGTACAATCTAAGGTCCCTAACCCTCAAGGGGTGTACAATCTAAGGTCCCTAACCCTCAAGGGGTGTACAATCTAAGGTCCCTAACCCTCAAGGGGTGTACAATCTAAGGTCCCTAACCCTCAAGGGGTGTACAATCTAAGGTCCCTAACCTTCAAGGGGTGTACAATCTAAGGTCCCTAACCTTCAAGGGGTGTACAATCTAAGGTCCCTAACCCTCAAGGGGTGTACAATCTAAGGTCCCTAACCCTCAAGGGGTGTACAATCTAAGGTCCCTAACTCACATTCATACATACACATACTAGGGACAATTTAGACAGGAGCTAATTAACCTACCAGCATGTCTTTGGAGTGTGGGAGGAAACCGGAGTACCTGGAGGAAACCCACGCAGGCACAGGGAGAACATGCAAACTCCAGGCAGGTGGTGCCGTGGCTGGGAGTTCTCCTGCATATCATGTAATCTCTCTAATCATGATAGAAGAGCGCTAGTTGTACAGAGTTATCGTCAAGTTAACCAACGCATACTGACGCTCTTACATTTGGCCTGGTCAGCTAGGTATCAGTGACATACAGTCATATACGAGTTAAAGTTATGCAAAATAATCAAGATCCAAGAAGGTAATTACTTGGATAAAAAATTGTGATATTTCTTACCCAAGCCCTTTCCTTTTCATTCCCTTGTACAATAAAATCATTGCTCTCTAGTACAAAGCTTCACATTTTTTCCTTTTTGTAGAAATGGTGAGCAAAGCCAGGATTCCTGTGATACTTCCCATTATGCATTGACCTTAAACTATAATGAAATCCTAAATGAAAGGATAGCAATCATCTTTAGCTCAGCCTCTTGTCTGTGTCTAGGTCCTCTGAGATTTTCTTTCTCCTTTGGATAAAAATGAACTAAGTTTTCATTCATAGCCAAGGGTGAGAGAGGGCTTGCTGCTTTTCCATGGTTTCAGTTTCAACAATGGTACAATATTTTAAGGTACATTTATCAGTTTCTATTCTTTAACCAAAATAGCACCGGGGTGGCTAAGTGCCTAATGCTGCTGCTTTACATAACCAAGGAGTTTGAGGGTGTTTGAGTGAAATCTGTCTTGCATTAGCTTTTTCCTTTTTTTTTAATAGAGAATGTATGGTCCTTTGTATAAAGTTTCTTTCTTTATTAAGATCATTAAAAAAAATACAAATAAAAAGCATTTTGTTTACAGAGCTAAGTGCTTAGTGATTCTACTTTACAGGGTCAAAGGGGTTCGAAGGGGGCTTAAGTGCAATCTGTCTTGCATTAGCTATTTCCTTTTTGTATAGTGAATGTAGGGTCCTTTGTATAAATGTTAAGGTACTTCTTTATTAAGATCAGGAGAAAAAAATACAATTGAAAGCTCATGTATTTACAGTACATAGCTCAGTAGCTCAATCTAAAATGCAGATGCTAAAGTGAATGAGTCAGTGCCCCTCTTCCTCTCCAAGGCTGCCCTTTCAGATAAAGACCTACAAAGGTTTTATATATATATATATATATATATATATATATATATATATATATATATATATATATATATCCTAGATTGTAAGCTCCAAGGAGCAGGGCCCTCCTATCCCTCTTGTATTGAACTGTATTGTTAATATATATATATATATATATAATATATATATATATATATATATATATATATATGTGTGTATGAAATACCTACAGCGCAATGGATCTCCTATACACCAAATGTTGCAGCTAGGACGTATATATACCACATATAAACCATAAATCCAAAAAAATGCAGCGCAGTACTATAAACTCAAATAAAGTGCTAGATAAATCCAATGTGCATATGTGAATAAAATTGTGTTTCGTGACAATAATATGTGCTACATCAAAATAAATATCAACACATATACAGGTGAAACTCAAAAAATTAGAATATCATGCAAAAGTTCATTTGTTTCAGTAATGCAACTTAAAAGATGAAACTAATATATGAAATAGACTCATTACATGCAAAGCAAGATAGTTCAAGCCGTGATTTGTCATCATTGTGATGATTATGGCTTATAGCTCATGAAAACCCCAAATCCACAATCTCAGAAAATTAGAATATTACATGCAATCAATAAAACAAGGATTGTACATAGAACAATATTGGACCTCTGAAAAGTATAAGCATGCATATGTACTCAGTACTTGGTTTGGGTCCCTTTTGCAGCAATTACTGCCTCAATGCGGTGTGGCATGGAAGCTATCAGCCTGTGGCACTGCTGAGGTGTTATGGAAGACCAGGATGCTTCAATAGCGGCCTTCAGCTCTTCTGTATTGTTCGGTCTCATGTCTCTCATCTTTCTCTTGGCAGTGCCCCATAGAGAATCTATGGGGTTCAGGTCAGGCGAGTTTGCTGGCCAATCAAGCACAGTAATCCCACGGTCATTGAACAAGGTTTTGGTGCTTTTGGCAGTGTGGGCAGGTGCCAAGTCCTGCTGGAAAATGAAGTCAGCATCCCCATAAAGCTCGTCTGCGGAAGGAAGCATGAAGTGCTCCAAAATCTCCTAGTAGACAGCTGCCTTGACCCTGGACTTAATGAAGCACAGTGGACCAACACCAGCAGATGGCATGGCTCCCCAAATCAACATAGACTGTGGAAACTTCACACTGGACTTCAAGCATCTTGCAGTGTGTGCCTCTCCATTCTTCCTCCATACTCTGGGTCCTTGGTTTCCAAATGAGATGCAAAAGTTGCTCTCATCAGAAAAGAGGACTTTGGACCACTGTGCAACAGACCAGGTGTGTTTTTCTTTAGGCCAGGTAAGACGCTTCTGACGTTGTTTGTTGTTCAGGAGCGGCTTGACAAGAGGAATACGACATTTGAAGCCCATGTCCAGGATCCGTCTGTGTATGGTGGCTCTTGATGCACTGACTCCAGCCTCAGTCCACTCCTTGTGAAAGTCCCCAACACTTTTGAATGGCCTTTTCCTGACAATCCTCTCCAGTCTGCGGTCATCCCTGCTGCTTGTGTACCTTTTTCTTCCACACCTTTCCATTCCACATAACTTTCTATTAATGTGCTTTGATACAGCACTTTGGGAACATCCATCTTCTTTTGCAATTACCTTTTGAGGCTTTCCCTCCTTATGGAGGGTGTCAATGATGGTTTTCTGCACAACTGTCAGGTCAGCAGTCTTTCCCATGATTGTGATTCCTACTGAACCAGACTGAGAGACCATTTAAAGGCTCAGGAACCCTTTGCAGGTGTTATGGCTTAATTAGCTGATTAGAGTGCGACACTTTGAGCCGAGAATATTGCACCTTTTCACAATATTCTAATTTTCTGAGATTGTGGATTTGGGGTTTTCATGAGCTGTAAGCCATAATCATCACAATTATGACAAATCACGGCTTGAACTATCTTGCTTTGCATGTAATGAGTCTATCTCATATATTAGTTTCACCTTTTAAGTTGCATTACTGAAACAAATGAACTTTTGCACAATATTCTAATTTTTCGAGTTTCACCTGTATGTAAATAAACTGCATATACCAGTGCTAAATAAAGAGTGTATCCAAATTCCAAATAAATCGTATAAATGGTGGACTGTCCCTTTAATGCTCCAAAATCTTCACATGTGCTTATGTGATATGTCTCCTGTGCATCATATACCAAATACCATCAACAAGCGTCCCAATGTTATGGTATCAAAATGCTGGTGAACTGTCCCTTTAAGACCGCTGTGCTTCAAGTGAATTTGTGTAATCCCTCTACTGCGTATATATATACGGTGCTCCTGTGCCACCCCTTAGTGCTTATCCACCTCCAACACACTATTGCGCTCACCTTCTGGTTTGACCTGAGTACTCAGGTCAAACTGAGCCTTTCCCTTTAACCCAGGGGGATATGCTGGTATAAGGATCTCCACCTCCTTCAGCACTTCTAAGCTCCAAAATGCTCCACCCTAGACTTGTGCTCCCTGGCAGATTCTGCACGCCCGGACATGCTCACCTCTTCCTCAAGTTTCTTCCTATGGTGGCACACACTTAAGCTTGAATCTGAGCCAGGTTGTGTGTGTCTGTTGACACACACAGCCCAGCTCAGCCCCGCCCCCACTCTGTCCTTACGGGATTTGATTGACAACAGCAGGAGCCAATGGCTCCCTCTGCTGCTTCCACGTCCAGTGAGGAGAAGGAGAGCAGTATCACCGCTCTCTGACACATCACTGGATTGTAATCAGGCTCAGGCAAGTATTTAGGGGGTCTGAGGGGCAGCTGACCATGGAAGGTTTTTTGCCTTAATGCACAGAGAGAATGTTAAAAAACTGCCTTTACAACCACTGCTGGACTTGTTCTGATGCCGAAAACACAGCTCTAACATCAAGATCAAAAGGCTTAATTAGTAAATAAAGCCATGCAATCTTTTATCTTCCAAGCAAATTTCAACAAAGCAGTCCACATGGTCAAACTTGGAGCACATTTTGGCAAAATTTTCTGCACAGGGCAAATTGATTATTTTGGAGTTAAAGCACTCCGCTTATCTTTAACAAACACCTTCTGATTTTTTGTTGGGTCAGTGTCAGAACTGCCTCTCTAGGTCCATACTCAATAATTCTGTTACACTGCTTTTAGCCATCAAAATTTGGTCATGTCTTTAAAAAATGGAATGTTTTATTTTTTTATTTTATATACCCGTATTTCTTGTACTGCCTGTCTGGCGCTACCATCAAACCACAAAACTGGTCCCTGGGAATATCACAGTGTCTTGCATTTACAATAGTATCCCGTGTTAATGAGGTAGTAATGAACTAATTCATTAGCATGTGCACAGCTTATATTATGTACCGTATACTTCATTTTCAGGAAAGATATGAAATATCCAATCTACTGCTAATGATAAATTAAAATGTCCACTGCGGCATTGCTCTTATCAAGGGCAAACAAAGATATTTTGTATTCCAACATTATTTAGCAGCCATCTGCAAGGAAGGTAAAACTGGGCTGACGTTATGCCCTTGCTATCAGTTTTGGGTTGATTATTTGGCTTAATTAAAGAAATGTAAGATTGTGTTTCTATTTCAACTTCTTATTTGAGATAGTAAGGAAAAAATTGAATTCTGTGTTTATTTTTCATATGGACAAGGACATAATGAAATGGAAGGTTATGCTGGAGGAAGAAGTTTAAATAACCAAGATTCAATAAAACTGAAAATAGTGTAAGGAGGTTATATTATATAAATTTAAAATTTAAATATAGCTTAGGGTGATACAAATTTTCTCTTACCAGGCTTTATTATGAATTAAAATGCTTCAATATTACCAGTGATGTCATAGCCCACTCATAAGAACTATCTAGGCTAAGAACTGAGAGGGTTTTCTACTATTTTTGCCCTAGTAATCACAACTGTACATCACATAAAGTGGATCTGTTACTTTGTAGTATGTATAACACTAGAAGGAACATACATAGATTAGCTTTTATTGAAGAGAACTCATTAGTAGTAGTATTTGGCATGGGAGTGTTTGGTCCCTAAAACTGAAAAACAGTTCCCGTATCTCTTGACTCCCAAACGTTAACTAATTGTTAGGTTGGCCCTTAAAATGGAACACTTCCCTCATCCTCACAACTGAGCTCCAAAACCTCCAACTGAACTTCTAAAGTGAACCCATAACTCTTAACCTTGCCCTAAGAATTACCACTAAACCCACAACCTAGAATGTAACCCTCAACATTAAATCTCACACTATTGAACACTTAATTCTTACCCAAACACTTAAACTATGGAAACTGATTGCTGGAAAACGTAAGTTAAAAAACGTCAGTTTGGCCGCGTTTGCTTACCGCGTTTATGCGCATTTAGAAGCGTTTGCGTTTAGAAGCGTTTTTAAAAGATAACCTCAGGAGACCTTCCCAAATGCCCAAAATGCACTGAAAAATAGTAAATAATTACTTTGTAGTATGTATAACACTAGAAGGAACATACATAGATTAGCTTCTATTGAAGAGGACTCATTAGTAGTAGTATTTGGCATGGGAGTATTTGGTCCCTAAAACTGAAAAACAGTTCCCGTATGTCTTGACTCCCAAACGTAAACTAATTGCTAGGTTGGCCCTTAAAATGGAACACTTCCCTCATCCCCACAACTAAGCTCCAAAACCCCCAACTGAACTTCTAAAGTGAACCCATAACTCTTAACCTTGCCCTAAGAATTACCACTAAACCCACAACCTAGAATGTAACCCTCAACATTAAATCTCACACTATTGAACACTTAATTCTTACCCAAACACTTAAACTTTAACTTCCTACTGAGACTTGCCACCAAACACTTAAACTAACTCTGAAACATAACCCTAAGCACTAAGGGCTCATGTACACGAGGCATTTGGAAAACTCTTCGGAACTATGGAAACTGACTGCTGAAAAACGTAAGTTAAAAAACATCAGTTTAGTCGTGTTTGCATACTACGTTTATGCGCATTTAGAAGCGTTTGCGCTTAGAAGTGTTTTTAAAAGATAACCTCAGGAGACCTTCCCAAATGCCCAGAATGCACTGAAAAATAGTAAATAATTAATTTTTCAGACATTTTGAGAGAGAGCAGAAGCAGAGAGAGAGAGCAGTGTCTGTTGAGATGACCTGTCTTTTCTGGTTGTATTCACTATGGATCCCATCATGAGCATAATGCGGTGCGTTCTACCATTTTTTCCTTCATGTGAAACCTGGAACAGACTGCGCTGGTGTACCAGGTCCATTGGAATACATGGAAAATGCTGTGCATGCATTTCTGATGATGAAAAAAGGCTCCGGACAGCATCTGGATATGGAACAATTAAGAAACGCTTCTAAACGCAAACGCTTATAAACGCGGTAACCTTGTTTACAAGCATTTACAAGTGTTTGGCGTTTGAAATGCCGGGAAAATCTACTCCTGAATGCAAGTTTGGTGCGTTCAAAAAAACGACTGTAAACTCAACTGCCTGTAAACGACGATGTGTACATGGACACATAGGAAAACATTAGGGAGAGTTCAGGGGCTGCTGAAAAAAAACGCTGAACAACTCCTGAACATCAGTTTAGCAGCTGCAGTGTACATGAGCCCTGAACCATACCCTTAAACGTAATATTCATCTATGCTACTGGACTTGAAACCTCGATCTGAATCAAAGTGTTTAGATGAAGAAGTATCAGGAAGACAGATATTGTGCCTATTTGGTTAAATGCTGAAAGTTTTTTCTTTTTAGAAAACCTATTTTTACATCACTCTTCCTTTAACTCCCTTAGCCCTCCTAATATAGTCATCTGCTGCCTGTTACAAAATGAAAGCTGCTGCTCACTCCATCAGTGCCTTCAGGAAAGAGAGCAATGTCATGTTGATAAGATGTCCTTAGATGACACCATAGGCCTGCTCCTCAACCTAGATTTCGGTCTACTTTGTATGTAAATAATCTATAAAGGAAACTTTTTTGACTTGTATCAGTCTGATTAATAAATAAGATCTTTCTAAAGGGAGAGGTCTTCTTTAAGCTCTTAAAGTTTCATATATTGCAGCTCTTTCATTGGTAGGTTGTACACTAGAAGCTGAAAGCACACAAGTTGTTTGGCAAAGTTACAAAGTGAAATAAAAGAGATAAGTAATTTTTGCATTGATTGCCGCTCAAAAGCATCATCAGTTCATTATTCCACTTACAATATATTGCATTTTTTTCTAAGCGTAATTTCCAAAGGAAAATTATATTACAACTAAACAAATACCTTAAATTGTTCTGTCATCATGAATATGAATTTTATATCCAACGAGGATCGAGCAACACTCCACATCAAGTCCCTATTGTTTATTAATTCATTTGGCTGAGGTCCTAACGATATTCACAATGAGCTAATCAATTATTCAGTAATCTCCCTGGAAGGTCTTGGCAATTAAACCCCTTCATAGCTGGAAAGAGCGTCATTTGCAATGCATTATGGGTTTGCTGAGCACTAGAGGGATTAATAGTAATTATGGTGCTCTGCAACAAAGCATAACTAAGGGAGGATAAGGGTCATTATCATTGGGTTATGAACCAGAAAACCAGAACTCCAAAGCACATGACTGTGACCTCTGCAAAGTCAATCGCCTCCCTTTGATTCAGGTATTATGAGTCATACTGGTATTTGAGGGGAACTGAGCTAGACAGCTAATGGTGAGAAAAAGCTCTCAAATAATAAAACAACATTAGGTTGCTTATGACCTTAAGCTGAACTCCAGGGAAACCACTAAATACACAAATAAAATAAAATATGTACACTATAAAGTATTGGGTCAGCCCTCCAAATCATTGGATTCAGGTGTACCAATCACCTCCATGGCCACAGGTGTATAAAATCATCCCCTAGGCATGCAGACTGCTTCTACAGACATTTGTGAAAGAATGGGTCGCTCTCAGGAGCTCAGTGAATTCAAGCGTGTTTCCGTGAGTCATTGCCACCTGTGCAATAGGTCCATCCATTAAATTTTCTTGCTACTAAATATTCCATGGTCAACTGTTAGTGGTATTATAACAAAGTGGAAGCAACTGGGAGCAACAGCAGCTCAGCCAAGAAGTGCTAGGCCATGTAAAATGTCAGAGAGGGGTCAGTGCATGCTGAAGCACACAGTACACAGAAGTTGACAGTGCATAGAGAGCTTAATGGAATTGGTTTCCATGGCCAAGCAGCTGCATCCAAGTCTTACATGCAAAGCATTGGATGCAGTGGTGTAAAGCATGCCGCCACTGTGCTCTAGAGCAATGGTGACGTGTTCTCTGGAGTGACAAATCACGCTTTTCTGTCTGGCAATCCGATGGACATTTGGGTTTGGTGGTTGCCAGGAGAACGGTACTTGCCTGACTGCATTGTGCCAAGTGTAAAGATTGGTGGAGGGGGGACTATGGTGTGGGGTTGTTTTTCAGGGGTTAGGCTTGCCCCTTAGTTCCAGTGAAGGGAACCCTTAAGGAGTCAATTTCTTGCTCCCAACTTTGTGGGAACAGTTTGGAGATGGCCCCTTCCTGTTTCAACGTGACTGCGCACCAGTGCACAATGCAAGGTCCATAAAGACATGGATTAGCAAGTTTGGGGTGGAAGAACTTGACTGGCCTACACAGAATCCTGACCTCAACCCAATTGAACACTTTTGGGATGGATTACAGTGGAGACTTCAAGCTAGGTCTTCTCGTCCGACATCAGTGCCTGACCTCACAAATGCACTTCTGGAATAATGGTTAAACATTCCCATAGACACCCTCCTAAACCTTGTGGACTGCCTTCCCAGAAGAGTTGATGCTGTTATAGCTGCAAAGGGCGGGGCCAACTCAATATTGAACCCTACGGACCAGGGGCGGACTGACAACTCATGGGGCCCCAGGGCAATAGGGGATCATGGGGCCCCTGTGTCCTTGCCCAAACTCAAAAAAGCCTATGAAAAAGGTACCAGGGGCATCTCATGGGGCCCCCTTCTGATCCCGGGCCCTCGGGCAGTGCCCAAGTTTCCAAATGGTCAGTCCGCCCCTGCTACGGACTAATACTGGGATGTCATTAAAGTTCATGTGTGTGTAAAGGCAGGCGTCCCAATACTTTTGACAATATAGTGTATATATACAGTACATATATTATGTTAAAATAAGGCTCTGATAGGAAATAAATAGCAGGGATTAATTTAAGAACAAATACTGATTGGTACTGCTTTACACCTTGTACAGAACTAGTAGGTATCATCAACTATGGAGCCGATGCATTTGAGGCTATACAAATAAAAATTAGCACACATTTGAAATGATGCCTATGATGGCCAACCTTTTGTATTCAAGAATTTGATTGTTATTGGGGCCAAATAAAATTTTGCTCTCATCTACACAGAAATACTTGAGTTATCTCTAAAAACAGACTGGCATTTTTTAAGGACATAAAAGTAAACGTTTGTGTGTGTGTGCCTATTTATATATTTACATATATTTATATATTTACACCCCGCTCTGTCATTTTATGGGTTGCTGTTGTTCCCAGTTGCTTCCACTTTGTTATAATCCCACTAACACTTGGCCGTGGAATATTTAGTAGCCAGGAAATGTCACGGATGGACTTATTGCACAGGTGGCAACCTATCACAGTACCACGCTTGGAGTCACTGAGCTCCTGAGAGCGATCCATTCTTTCACAAATGTTTGTAGAAGCAGTCTGCATGCCTAGGTGCTTGATTTTATTCACCTGTGGCCATGGAGGGACCTGAATCCAATGATTTGGAGGGGTGTCCCAATACTTTTGGCAATATAATGTATATACAGAATATATATAAATCAGTGCTTTGTTGTTAAAGTTAATATTGTAGTTATTATATCCCACCTCATCCATTAACATATGATTTTTGTAATATATTTGTTGTTCCTGCAGAACCAAGCTCCCATTATGTAATTTCCCTGAAAGCATTCAATAACGCTGGTGAAGGCGTCCCTCTTTATGAAAGTGCAACAACCCGATCTCAAACCGGTAGGTTGAAAGTGTTTCCTTGCTATCTTTCCATTTTTGTCCCAATGTATATTTTTATCAAGGAAATTATAATTGAACAAAATGAACAGGTAAGTGTATAGAAATTAGCTAGTACAGCATAATGTTTCATAATTGAGTTGATTAAACATTAATGTTCTGTACCTATTAAAGTACAATATTTTCCAAGAAAGCTCCTTTGCCTCAAAACACACTCATTTTTTAATAGAATGTAAATGTTCTTGAATTTGATTGAAATTGAAAAAAAAAACATGCTTTGGCTCATTTTCATGCCTTTTTTTTAAAAAAATGTTTACAAATGTGTAAACATTTTTATGCTAAATTAATATAATTACAAATATAATTTATTCATGATAAAAATAATTTTATTCATTTTATAACGTGACAAAGTAATAACAAAAGATTCAACTGGCCCACTATACATGCTATTATTATTAACTGAACATTACTAAAAATCACCAAGCATAAGAAAACTGTCTGACCATGATATATTGGTCATGCATTGTTCTAAAAAGAAATATACAAATACACACCCTGGTCCGATAGCTTGTGTGCACTTTATCTTTTTTTTTAGTTGATTGTACATTATTTAAAAATGAAAAATAAAAAATAAGCATTTTTAAGATGGTTTTGGCCAACAATATATATTTTCCGGAGATTCAAACTTGTTTAGGAGTTAATACAGAATGTTGCAGATGTTCGGCACCTTGCTAATGTAACAGGTGTTATCAATATTTCCCACTAGCTGCTTAGCCAATGCATACTAGTATATGAAGTCACTCACAATGCTTGAACTATAATATATTATGGCTACATCCGGTTACTGAACCCTGGAAGCATAAAAAATTCCGAGCGTCACTTTAACTCTAAAAAAATTCCAAGCGCCACTTTAACTCTAAAAAATTCCAAGCGCCACTTTAACTCTAAAAAACTCTAAGCGTAATCAACTTATGGCTCTTCAGCGTTGCATTTTAGGATTTTTCCCAGCTGGAGTTTGCCAACAGTGTGTGAATCCAATAGATTTTCTAAATTGTTGAAACTGCAGAAAGCACAGAGGGCTCAAAATTTACAGCCCTCTGCCTTTTTTCCTTTGTTATTAATGTTTTATTGATTTTAACTATTTGTTCAATAAGAAGAGGGTGCAGAATGGAAAAGGAAAGTCATAGGCGATATTTAACAAAGTCTAAAATACACTCTTGTTAAATTCATTGAAAAAAGTTGAGTTTTATAGTGTGTATGCAGAATATTTTCCTTTAAAAAAGCCCTCTAACTAGCCACTGAAAATTAATTTCCTTTTTTGGTAAAATATTTTACAATAATAACAGATACAAAACCATGTAAATAAAATATAAAAAGATACTGACTTCTTGTGTGACATTCCTGGCTGTTTTCATTTGATGAAATATTCTGAAGTTCCACATTGGTAAGAGCTGTATGTCTGTGAGAGCACAAAAATCTGAAGACATGCAGTATTTCAAAAGTGAACTGTGAAGAATATTCCAATCAAATCAAATCCAAGAAGTAGCACAGCAAGCAAAAATTTAATGGTGTCGATCTTTCGTGAAGTATTCCCAAAAGGAATAAACCAGGGACTACAGCTTTACACTTCTGTTGTACACTGTCTCAACAACTGGGTTAAATCAATATGTCATTTATATTTCATTGTAAAATATTATAATATATGTTGCTTGTTTTTCTAAGACAGTTGTACCAAGAAACATTGTGGAATAAAAATCAATACATATAACATCAACAACTTTCTCTAATAGACAAGCTAAAGCTGGCTGAATTAAATAGAATACTTTTATTCAATATTTTTTTTTCCAAAAACCCAACAATAAAATTTGAACTAGGCCACATAGTTATTTATTAAGTTATGTTTATGTTATTATTTGTTATTTTATCCGCTTTTCTATCTTTTTATTTCTACAACTCAATCTTTTTGTTATTACTCTGGAGACAGATGGAGAAAGCCGTATTTCAATCCGAGGTTAAGTTCAATTGAGAGACACAAGGTCTATAAGTGTTAGTTTTGCTCCTTCAGCTAGAACCTGTTATTCATGGTCAAACATCTATCATTTTGGATTACTTATGCGTGTCATTACAGTTCAGCATTGCAGGCTGGGTTGACCTTACGGTTACCTAAAGTTGTGAACCAATTACTTTTGGGATTGATAAAAGTTCTGAAAGTTCTCTTTCCAGCAAAACAATGGGCAATCACAGTATATCAAAAGGGAATAAAGGAATATAAAATTATTCTTTCTTTAATCAGTGAAATAGTTTGTTTTTGGAAATTTGTAGGCTATTTCATATTTTTATATACAATTAAAGCATATCTAAGCCAACTGTTAGGTCAATTACAACCTTATTAATTAAAAAATTGATAATTTAAATGGTTAGGCCTTTGTTTAATGTTTCAATCCTTCTACTTGATCTGGGTGCACTAGCAAGAATAGAAAAGTCAAAGGTTGCATATGCCCCAAACAAACACACTGGGGTTATTTACTAAAAAGAAATAGGCTTTTCACTTTACAAGAGTAATTGCACTTTGCATGTGTAAATTCCCCATAGGGAAATGAATGAAATGAAGCTTTGCAGAATTCTGTCATCCAATCATGTGCAAGAAGAAATGCTGTTTGTTTCATTTTCTTGCATATGATTGGGTATTTTTTGCAATGTGAAATTTCACCGCATTCAATAAGAACTAAGGAAACTTCCCTTGCAAAGTGTAACTTCTCTTGAAAAGTGAACAGCAGATTTGCCTTTAGTAACTTTATCCAGTTAGTAAAGGGAACTGCTTCTTTCATCACTGACCAGACACCAGGATTTTTGGGTACCTCTGCACGACCATTTACATACTATATGGCACACCAACAGAGAAGCTAAATGCTTTTAATACTTCAAGGAAGATAATTTATCGTATACAACTAGGTTCTTCTGTTTCATTAAACTTTGCATCTTCTCTGTGACTCTACTGGCACTTTCTGCTTTGCTTGATAAACCATACTACCAGTCATAGAACTTGGAACCTGCCTTCCTATTCAGTTCATCTCAAGACCCTCTATTTAGTCCTTCCCAAGACCACAATAGTATGTGCCTTCTATTTATCCATATTTAGACCACAGTAGTAGGAGATTCCATTTAATCCATCGAAAGACCACAGTAGTAGAATCCTTCTACTTAGTCTATGCCAAGACTATAGTAGTAGGATTCTTCTTTTTAGGCCATCCCAAAAGCACAGTAGTAGGACCCTCCATTTTAGTCTATCCCAAGACCCAATTAGTAAAATCCTTCTATTTAGTACATCCCAAGACCACATAGAAGGAGCACCCTTTGTAGTCCATCCCAAGACCCTAGTAGTAGAATCCTTCTATTCAGTCCATCCCAAGACCATAGTAGTAAAAGACCCCTATTCTGGCCATCCCAAAACCACAGTAGTAGGAGTCTCCTGTTTAGCCCTTCCAAGACCATAGTATAAATATTCTTCTAGTTAGTCTACCCCAAAACCACAGCGGTAGGAGCCTCCTGTTTATTGCATCCCAAGACCACAGTAGTAGGATCCTTCTTTTTAGTCCATCCCATGACCACAGTAGTAGGATCCTTCTTTTTAGTCCATCCCATGACCACAGTAGTAGGATTCTTCTATTTAGTCCTTCTAAAAACCACAAATGTAGGAGCCTCCTATTTAGTCCATCGCAAGACCCTAGTACTAGGACCATTCTATATATTCCATCCCAAGACCACAGTAGCAGGATCCTTCTTTTTAGTAAATAACAAAACCACAGTGGAAACATGCTATTCAGGCCATCTCAAGACCACAGTAGTGGATGCCTTTGGATGTGTTAAGACCAGGGGCGGACTGACCATTTGGAAACTCAGGCACTGCCCGAGGGCCCAGGGTCAGTAGGGGGCCTCATGAGATGCCCCTGGTACCTTTTTCATAGGCTTTTTTGAGTTTGGAAAAGGATACAGGGGCCCCATGATCCCCTATTGCCCGGGGGCCCCATGAGTTGTCAGTCCGCCCCTGGTTAAGACTCTGTTAATTTAGCAGGCATTTTTAAGTGATTTCAAAAGAACTTGGCAGCTTTTTTTCATTTAAGTAATTGATAGATATCTTTATGCACTCATGCGTAGAATATTTTCTTCTTCTTTCAATGAACATTCAAGGACATAAGTCAATAGAAAAATATGTGTTTTTATGCCATGTGTATTCACTTGAGTAATGCTGTTAAAATTCTTGTTCGGTATTGTGAATATATAACAAAAAAAAACTTCTTATTTAAAAACACCGTCTTTTCGTGTACTTTTTTCTTAGACATTTACCACAGATAATATATAGCCTGAATTAAGTGACAATTAGTATTTCAGACATCATACATATACAGTATATAATCTCATTTCAGAATCTACTTTTGACTACTTCTTGAATATTATGAATATAATTCTATTTAAATCAACTTCATACAGTATTATGATATGTTAAACTACAGCAAAAAGCAATCCAATTCACTTTTAAGATAATAGATATAATTTACAATCATTTTTTTAAAGCCAGTCTTGTATTTCATTAGATGGAGAAGAAAATAGAAAGGTTAGGTAAGTAGAAAGATAGATAGATAGATAGATAGATAGATAGATAGATAGATACTGTAGATAGATACTGTAGATAGATAGATAGATAGATAGATAGATAGATAGATAGATAGATAGATAGATACTGTAGATAGATAGATAAATAGATAGATAGATAGATAGATAGATAGATAGATAGATAGATAGATAGATAGATAGATACTGTAGATAGATAGATAGATAGATAGATAGATAGATAGATAGATAGATAGATAGATACTGTAGATAGATAATTATATCATTATATATTGTTGACAAAATGTTATATAACAGTATATAATGATATTAATATATATTTTAAATAATAGAATATTAAAGATATGAAGCATAAATAATTTGTATTTCTTTTCTTCCCTCTCATACCTTTCTTCACCTTTATGTTGCATTTAACCCATTGTGTTATTCTTTGCTGCGTGACTTTTATTTTAATTTGCTGCATGATTATCCAGACCCCCTGGATCCCTCAGAAATTGAGTTTTATCCTTTTATTGATGATTTCCCCACCTCGGTCCCAGAAATGTCCACCCCCATGCTTCCACCAGTAGGTGTTCAGGCCGTCGCTTTAACGCACGATGCCGTGAGGGTCAGCTGGGCAGATAACTCTGTCCTAAAGAACCAGAAGATGGCAGAGGTCCGTTTCTACACCATACGATGGAGAACCAGCTATTCCACCAGTTCGAAATACAAGGTACGTCGTATCTACAATGGCAGAAGCACCCACCAGATGATAGATGAGTCTTTTTGATCCCCATATTATGTTTTCTTTACCTGATGCTTTTTTGTTTTATATATGTTTTATAGCTTTAAGTTATAACTTCAGCAACAATGCCTTTTTAAAGTTTTGAATAGTGTTAAAAGGTAGAATGTGAATTGATAGTGTCTTCTTTTTTTTATCAGTCTGCCGACACAACATCTTTAAGCCACACTGTCACGGGTCTAAAGCCAAACACAATGTATGAGTTTTCAGTCATGGTCACAAAAGGAAGGCGATCGAGCACATGGAGTATGACCGCGCACGCCACTACTTATGAGACAGGTAAATGCAACTAAATTGCCAAAACATAGACTACAAGGGTCAGTCCAGTTGCCTAAAAGAATAAATGGAGACTAATATGAGTCACCCAATAGTTTCTTATCTCTCTTGACAACCCCAGTGGCAAAATCTTGGTTCCATTTCTGTTTTTGCCCACCTTGGAATCTAACTGCTACTCTTATATTGACATTATACCTGTTGCCCTTGAAGAATGAGGACTGCAACTAGTTAAGTACCCTGTTAAAATAGATGCGTTAGATATCTTATCTACCAAAAGAAATGTAATTCTATATGGTCAGTCTTGTGATCTAAGCACTGTTGCTAGAAAGCAAATACAGGTCCTCCACTTTAGCAGCAGCACAGCCTGGTTAGGAACATACTCCCAGCCTGCTGATTGGACACTAAAGTAGCAGCAGCACATTCCTCTCTCCTCCTGTCAGCATGTTTGGGGTCAGCACCAAAAATTTACAGAAACTCCACATATAAAGAAAGTAATTGTTTCTCAATTTTTTTAAATTAACCTTTGAGTACTGTCCGTGATACTTTTTTTATTTGCACTAACTTTCAATTGTGAGGACAAGCTTTCGGGGTATGTCCCCTTCTTCAAAGTCCAAGCAGTACTGTACAAATCACAAAGTTTCAGCAGAATGTTAGAAGAGATAAAGAAAAAAAAAAAGAGGCTAGAGATAAGATACAGCCAAAGCGAGGGGGAGGGGGGGGGGTACTACACTCACACAGAGGGAGTCAAGCTAGCTGATAGTCATAAAACTGTTGGATAATGAGTGAGGAATTCCATGTCCAAATTAAGGCCGTTATCTCTTGTGTCAAATAGAATTATCATTCTTAGTTCAAAAGTTTCTCTTTCCTGGATGGATTTGAAATTTCCTTTAAGAACTAAAATATTGAGGTCTCCCATTGTGTGGTCTGGTTGTGTGAAATGGTGTCCTACAGGTGTGCAGAGGTCATCTTCTTTATGTTCCTTGATGGTATGTCTCTGCAAATTCATCCTTGTTTGCAATTTCTGTCCTGTTTCGCCAACATAAGATCCTTTGCTGCATGATAATAATAATAATAATAATAATGATAATTCTATTTGATACAAGAGATAACGGCCTTAAATTGGACATGGGATTCCTCACTCATTATCCAACAGTTTTATGACTATTAGCTAGCTTGACTCCCTCTGTGTGAATGTAGTATCCTCCCCCCTCACTTTGGCTGTATCTTATCTCTAGCCTCTCTTTTTTTTTTTTCTTCATCTCTTCTAACATTCTGCTGAAACTTTGTGATTTGTACAGTACTGCTTGGACTTTGAAGAAGGGGACATACCCCGAAAGCTTGTCCTCAAAATTGTATGTTAGTGCAAATAAAAAAAGTATCACGGACAGTACTCAATTGTTTCTGTCGCAAATGCACTAATACGGCTACAATCACCTCAAACTATTTTAATTAACCTTGAATTCTAAACACCTTTGTGTGTTATTTTGCTTTTTAAAAACATATCTTTTTTTAACAATTTTTTATTGCATTTTGTGATTTCGGTAACAACTGATTATACTGTGGTTAGTTGTTTATCAATACAACTACAATGCTGTAATCTGCAAAGCTCATGCTCCCTGCTGATTGAAGAGCTCTAGGACAACTGCAGAGAGGCTGCTACTTCCACATAGTGAACAGTGCTCCTTCTCTGCAGTGCATAGAATCAATGATAACATTTGAAAATCAGAATTTTTATGTTGTCATGGTTCAAATAAGTACTTTTTGCTGAAACTACCATTGGGTTTTAGGTTGCCTTTAATGCTATTGCAGCTAGATTACTCAGAACCAAAGTGATACTTTATCACTAGCTCAAAAGGCTATTTCTTTTGCTTTCCTCTTTGGATACCTATTGAAACTCACAGTTATCACCAGCCTATAGCTAGTGGTATTTTAAGTGGTAACCTTCCCTGTAATCTTAGTGAATTGACATTGATTTTACACACTCCAAAGACATTCTGGTAGGTTAATTTGCTGCTGTCTAAGTTGGCCCTAGTATGTGTATGTATGATTGTGAGTTAGGGACCTTAGATTGTACACCCCTTGAGGGTTAGGGACCGATGTGAATGTACAATCCAGGGGCGGACTGACCATTTGGAAACTCAGGCACTGCCCGAGGGCCCGGGGTCAGTAGGGGGCCCCATGAGATGCCCCTGGTACCTTTTTCATAGGCTTTTTTGAGTTTGGGCAAGGACACAGGGGCCCCATGATCCCCTATCGCCTGGGGGCCCCATGAGTTGTCAGTCCGCCCCTGGTACAATCTATGTAAAGCACTGCGTAAATTGATGACAGTATATATAAGTACCTGAAATAAATAAATAATGAATAAATTTAGTAGGTATTGGTGATAAAGAGGAACCCAGATTTTTGCCCCAGAAATGGCCTTTAGGGGCCGTTTTTACACATGAATGGCATGGGCAGTAAAGTGTGCTACAGCAACATGCACTAATACAGCATACTTGCCTTGGTGCAATGTGGTGTGGTGGCATTCCCAACATATCTCCAGAATGCATTGTTCTGCAAAATATCCTACATTTTTTAGCATTGAGTTGTGTTGCATTCTATATGGGTGGCCCAACACAGTTTGCCACAACATGCCATGATGCACTAAAATGCTTGCATTAAAGCGCAGGGTAATGTGGCACAAATGGACCCTAAACCTTTAGCAATATGAGCTACATATAGTGAGGTACCATGAAAATAACAGCTTTGGAAATTGAGCTTGTCTCTTGAAATCTATCCCTTTGGTTGTGTTGGAATTGTAAATATTAGTACGTACTGTAAAATGTGCATTATATGGTACATCAGTTCACCCACTCCCACCCTCCCCTCCATAAAAGAATCAAGGTAAAAGAAGATTGCTGTAGACATTCAACACACTTGTTCCTTTCATGCCAGAGTTTATCTCCTGCGCTAGTAAAAGAAAACTCTGGGGCACGAAAGTGTCAAAATGTCAAAATTGTACATGTGAATTTCCCTGATAATTCCCTTCGCTATGATCGTAGGTGTTACCAGCGCCTGGATTGTCATATTGTTAATTTATACTTCCTACTTGGCCAACTCATTTTTTTTCTCTTCCACACTTCAAGCTCCAACATCTGCCCCGAAGGACTTAACAGTTATCACAAGGGAAAGGAAGCCTCGAGCTGTTATAGTCAGCTGGCAGCCACCAATCGAAGCCAACGGCAAGATTACCGGTACTGTATACATTTGCTTGTTTTGCAGATTTCTTTATTCACCCTTTACTTTCCGTTTTAGGTTATGCTTTTGTGCATAAGTGCAGAAAAAGGAAACTTATTTTGCGCCTGTTGTAATGTTTCTATCACTGGGTCATCTAGCACAACCTCTATGGACCCCCCAAGGTTGAATGAGTGCATTGAACTCATGGCAAAACATTATTGTGGACCTCTGTACATTATTTCTATACTTGGGAATCTTTGTTATTGCATTGATGGCATTTTATATTGATCAACTGTTAACCACCACAGACATAGAAGAATGGTCCCCTGAGGTCTGGTAGTTGCTGCCCTGTTGACTATCCATCCTTTGAGGGTCCTTCAGCTCAGGAAAACTTAGCACAGCTAAATAAAGGGGCGCATGTACAAATTAGGAGTTGAAGAGGAACCAGGGTTGATTGACTATAAGCAAATAGGCTGTTCACTTGTCAAAGTAAATTCTCCCTTTTCAAAGGAATTTTCCTCTAGCTTAGTGATTAAGGTCAAGCTCTGCTGATTTCCATCATCCAATTATGTGCAAGCAGAAGTATGTTTTTTTTGTTAAAATTCTTTGATTGTATTGGGTATTCTTTGCAAAGTGAATTTTAACCACATTCACTAAGGCAAATGAAAATTCCCTAGCAAAGTGAACATGGTCTATTGCTTTTAGTAAATCTACAAAAGTGTCACTTTGTGCATTAAGGGAAAATTTGCAATGGGGTAGATTTACTAATACTGGAGAATGCAAAATCTGGTGCAGCTGTGCATGGTAGCCAATCAGCTTCTAACTTCAGCTTGTTCAATTAAGCTTTGACAAAAAAACCTTGGAAGCTGATTGGTTTCTTTGCAGAGCTGCAACAGATTTTGCTGTCTCCAGTTTTAGTAAATCAACCCAACTGTCTCTCAAGAGATCACCATCTACCCCCCGGCCAGCCCTTTCCTCCATCGTCACCCCCCTACTCTGTCAGAGCCCTTGCAGTATGGAGAAGCAAGAGAAATCCCCTTTGTGACAGTGCTCAGGTCTTGATTGCCAATTGACAGGCCCAAATACTATCACATGGAAGGTGGTAGTGACCTTATCTGCTGGGTAAACGTTCATATCAGATTTACCCGGGGTAGACTCCTTCAACTGGGAGATGGCAGGGCAGTGTGAACTGGTGACTATAGCTTGCTGGTAAGGGGATATTCCCTAAAATGGCCCCATGATGTATGTCTTGTTATCTGTATGTCTGTTCATTAAATTAGCACCCTTGCTAAACAGCTAACATAAAATGATAAAGATATAAGCCCCATAGAGTAATCCCTAACTCTTTGAGCTGACTCAAAAATGCCATTTGAGATAAGATGAGCAGGGGGTGAAGCAAATGGGACAGCACTGCAACCTCTACTGCAATAAACAGCTCCCTATACCTGGTGCTTGGGCTAAAATGCCTCCAATGACATTCAATGCTGCATAGCCCATGAAAAAAGCTGGTCACAGTACGGTCATCCTTTGTTAAATATAGTGGAATACAGAAGAATAAAAAGCCAATGCATTTCAGCCATTAGACCTTAATCATGCCTGGGAAGTGCCAACTATGGTGAGCAGGAAAGTGCCAAATATCATGTTCCTTATGTACACTTTATAATATAAATTACATTTTTCTCAGTCTAAATATGAAAACATTTGTAGTATATTTTATATTTTTTAGTGAGTATTCTAGCTCACAATTTAAAGGGGTCTTTTTTTAATGTTTTTAGGCAAGATTCACACAACTTTCACCCAGGATTCACATTTTTTTCCCCAATTAGCTTCACTTGGAAATGTGTGAATCCTGGTTGAATATAATCTTGTGTAAACACATCTGATAATAGCCTCCCTGGCGGTATTCCCGAGTGTAGCTCGGGGTAAAGTTTCAGTACCACAAACGGTAACCCCGAGCTACACTCGGGCTTACCATGTGGCGCTGCTCCGGGATCCCTCTTGCACTTACCTTGTCCTGCGCTCCCGTGATGTCCCCCCTGCAGTGTCCCCGGCAATGTCCTCCGGCCGATGCCGGCATCTGTCAACTGGGTTCCGTCCCCTGCGAGCGTCGGGATGTACGGGGACGGAACCGGCGGGAAATTTGAAAATGACAAAAAGTGACATTCACTAAAATCACTAAAATCACATAGTATAACATTACTGTATCAAACCATTTCACATACATTTTGTCCCGAGTGCTTTGTCCTGTCCCCTGCCTGCATTTTTACAGTTCTTTCTGCCTGGAAACTGAGAGATGTCCATGGCATCCAAAAAACGTCCCTTTAGGTCAAAATCTGTTTTAGACCGGCTAGAGAACAGCGATAGTAAATCAGAACCACTTGCAGAATTGAGTGATAATGATTTGTGGGGAAATTCGTCATCAGACACTGAAAACGATTCTGCGACTTTGCTCAGTGATGTGCGAACTTGGTGCTATATTTCAAATTTCAGTGTTTTTGGTTTGATTATATTATTGAATTACATTTATTATTATTATATTATTATTTTTTATGATTATTTATTAAATTATAATTTATGATTTCATGTTTTATCCTACCCGGGATGTTTACTAGACTTTTGTTCGGACAGATTTCAGTGAGTTATTCCTAAAAATTACAGCCTACAATATAAAACGCTAAATTTCCATGCAAAATAATGGTACCGCTTTCAGCACCAAAGATCTGAAATAATCATACCGCCAGTAAAGTCCAAAATAAAGTCCCTTCCACATCTTCTCCCTGGCTTTTTCTGGGTTCTATTCTTTGGCCATTACACCACTCATTCCTGCAGACTGGCACTGTACCGAAATGTAAACCAGGGTGCTCATGTGCAGCTCAGTATAGGTTCTACTGAAGGCTTGAGTTGGCAGGTAGGTTTATTTTATTGCAGAAGAACCTGCCTGTACCAAGTTTGTTTTATTACAGACTATAGTTCCACTTTAAAGTGTGATATGTTCACTAATGGGAAATAAACCCTTATGTGCTTTGTAATTCCTACAGTGATTTCTTCTGAATAATAATTCTACTGGCTATATTAAATTACTATTAACATAGAATCAACAGAGAACATGAACCCAAAGGCTCTACTCACGCTATTGGCTGTCCTCAGTGAAACTACCCCTTCTTCCACTGTGCTTTTGTAGGCGACAACAGAACCAACAGGAATCAAGCTCAATGGCTGAACGTAATCACTTATTTTAGGGACACTTTTAAGTAAAAGAGACAACCCGGGACACAGTATTAACCCCTCACAGTGCTCACTGTAACGTTCGTTTTACCAATAGAGTACACAAGATATTCCAGACAGGATCTGTTGTTGCTCTGTTCTACCAGAACACTTTAATCAAACACCACTTAATCTCATAATGCATAAACATGATAATATGTCTGGGGAAAATTACACAGTTCTAGGCTTTTTATCAGCCTTTGAAAACATTTCTGCAATACAACAAAAGATGCTGTGTGGGCGCCTGGAGATATTTCGTCGACAACATCTACAGCTGTTTTGTACTTTAACAGAAATTTAAACAAGGGGAACCATTTATTTTGTTTTACTAAGTTATATGAGAAGTCAGGGCAAACATACAACAAAAGGTTCATTTTTGTTTATTATCTGGCCAAACAAGCATGAGCATTAAGATTTTCAGATGAACTAGGGGCCAGGCTGGGGACACACATGGGCAGAAGAGGCAGCTGCCTAGGGCTTCTTTGGCAACTTGGTACCACTATTCAATAACATTTATGAAAAATCAATACTTTTTATTTTTTCATTGTGACTAGAACTAGGGAGTTTAGAAACCTCCAATTTGTATTTGCTGTCTTCACCCCCATTTTGGAGATTCACCCATGGGGACCATTGCCTCTAATACAGAAAATGATGAAAATTATAAACTGTGATAGGAACATGAGGTGAGGAGAGATATTTATGCCTATTGATCCTGTCAGAAATCAATCAAGCTCCTAATTTCTGCCTCTGCTGCACTGAAATCCCAAATGGTGTGATGGTGAGGTGCTGGATAGGGATTCTCCTCAAGCAGAAATTAGATTTTTAGCCCAGTCAAATTGATCAGGGTTTGGCAGCTCTCCGCAAACTGGAGGCCCCTTAAAAGTAGGGGTCACCCAAATTGAGTAGGCTATATACAGTTTCACCATTGGATCAGTAAATAACCACCGTGGATAGAACTAGGGAGTTTAGAAATCTCCAATTTGTATTTGCTGTCTTCACCCCCATTTTGGAGATTCACCCATGGTGACCATTGCCTCTAATACAGAAAATGATGAAAAATATAAACTGTGATAGGAACATGAGGTGAGGAGAGATATTTATGCCTATTGATCCTGCCAGAAATCAATCAAGGTCCTAATTTCTGCCTCTGCTGCACTGAAATCCCAAATGGTGTGGTGGTGAGGTTCTGGATAGGGATTCTCTTCCAGCAGAAATTAGATTTTTAGCCCAGTCAAATTGATCGGGGTTTGGCAGCTCTCCACAAACTGGAGGCCCCTTAAAAGAACAGGTCACCCAAATTGAGTAGGCTATATACAGTTTCACCATTGGATCAGTAAATAACCATGGAAAGGACAACAACCAATGCATTTCAGGGGCCCAGATATATTGCATTGGGACTGTACAATGCTCTTCTTTCCTTGTTCCAAATTTTTATTAGAGAAACACATAGGTGTACAGATAACATGTACAGATAACTGTAAAAGTAGGTTTGTAATACTCCGTTGTCATAAATTACAACATTTTGAAACTATAATGAGTAAAATGATTGATTGCATAAGAAAACATCACAGAACAAGTGGTAACTAACAGAACATTCTCAGGTGCCCTGTCACACTGGGAGCATGAGGTACACAAAGCTCCAAGCTATTCGGAGTGATTTGTAACACATCTTATTGCGAACATAAAATGCAATCAAAGAAGGAAAGGAAAAGAAGGAGGAAAAAAAGCTAGTAAGAAAGAAGCGAAGAGAAAAGAGAGGAGAGGTCAGGAGGGGGTGTTTGGAGTTTCCCAAAAGCCATCAACGTCCATGAGGCCAGCAGGAGGAGTCTGCTTGCTCTGCATGCATCAATCAGGGTTCTAACAGAGATTGATCAAAATTAGGTGGCAAAAAAATGGTCTATCCAGGCTTGCCAAACTTTTAGGTGTTTTGGAATCTGATCTAAGATCGTGGCTTCAATTTGCTATGAATCATGAACTGCGTTATTCTGTGCGTCACCTCAAGAATACACAAGAAGGGTTTCTTCCATGATCTAGCAATAGTTTGTTTTGAAGCAAGGACTGTACAATGCTCTTCATTGATGAAGTATAAAATCCATATGATACAGCAGTGCTAACATGTTCAGCCAAAGAGGCCTTAATCATAGCCCAGACCTCTCTACATTCCTGAGGGCTGAAGGTGTAAATTCACCTCCAGAAATATTTTCAAAAAGACCCCTATGGAATTCTATATCCTTGGAATAGTACATACCAGTTGGCCCCTCATTCCCCCTGTGCACACATAGGGTTGGAACACCTGGAGCAGCCACTACCTGGAGCAGCTGGAGTGGAAAGAGCACATTGAGCACATGTGTAGTTTGAGCCAGTCCCAGGGGCGGACTGACAACTCATGGGGCCTCCGGGCAATAGGGGATCATGGGGCCCCTGTGTCCTTGCCCACACCCAAAAAAGCCTATGAAACAGTCAATGAAAGGTACCAGGGGCATCTCATGGGGCCCCCTACTGACCCTGGGCCCTTGGGCAGTGCCCGAGTGCTCAAATGGTCAGCCTGCCCCTGACCAGTCCTGTAAATGGCAGGGGGGAGAGCGGTAAAGAACCAGCTGGTTTTGTGGAGAGGCTCCTCAACAGATGCATCTGTAATACTGTATTCAGAGGATATAGAATTGTATAGAGGGATTGTTGAAAGATCTTCTTGAAAAACTTACATTTTAAGCCCTGATGAAGGGGGCCTCTGAAATACATTGAGTGTTGCCCTTTCCATGATAAGTACTACTCCAAGGATATAGAATTGTATTGGGGGATTTTTGGAAAATCCTCCTGAAGGCCAACTTACATTTTAAGTATAATAAAATGTAGGGTTTGATTGCTTACTGTGTGAAATGTTTGATATGATCAGGATCAGTGAAGCAGTGATTCAGCAATGAAGCATTTACTGAACCAATAAATTATTGTTGGACTATAGGATCCTTTGTTTTGTGCTCCTTTCGGGGCAACTCTACTGAAACCCCAATTAGTTCTCTCAGCCCTTATGGACTACAGAGCACCTCCCTTATGAAGATGAGGAAAGAGAGTGTCACGGTAAGGGGTCAGGCTTGGAGACCTGAAGCTATAACAGTGGAGAGACTCCCATTAGTAGGTATACAAGCAGGTCACCCTGGCGGATAACGCGGGCTAACCCGAGCTGTGGGGTCTAGGTACTAACCAGTATTCACCAGACCTCCTGAAGGCAGAGATGGATTTTGCTGTGTGTTGGTCCTTAGGATCACCTCACCAGGAGGTGAGCAAGCCAGGGTCCAGCAGTAGATATAGCAGGTATGGATCAAACATAAGCATAGTCAGTAAGCAAGCCAAAGGTCATTAACAAGTAGTTGCAGCCAGGGCTGGAGCTAGGCAAGACCAGCTTCTTGCACCCCCCCCCCAAAAAAAAAAAAAATCAACAAAACATGAAATTGCTAAACTTCTTTTAATTTGCAACAATAGGTGCCATAAGATGCCACCAACACCAATATTAAAGACAAAATCAGTGTCACAGACAGACTGTCTATGTGGCTGTCAGTGGCAGGGTGACAGTTGCAGTGAGTGGAGGATGATGGATCCACACTCTGACAGATCCCAGGCTGGAATTCCCCAGGCAATGAGGGGAAATAAAACACTGTGACAGCAGGCAGCTGAACTGAGCGATCCCACACACTGACAGATCTGACACATCACACCACCACCACCAACACTGACACAGATCAGCAGGCACTAGAAAAGCAGGCTGTGGGATCGTGATGATGTCATCACTCTCTGACACGTTGCACATGTGATGGATGTCCGCCCAGCCGGGTCACATTCATATAGACACGAGACATCAGAGTCAGACATTACCTTCCTCCGCAAGTGCAGCTCCGCATCCACTGATGAATGGGAAGAGAAGGGCTGGAACTCCACAGTGATCCGCAGCTGCCAGTCAGCTTGTAGTAAGGGACTGAGTCTGAGAGGAACACTGGAAGGAGCTGCAGCTCAGCTGCTACACTGGTCCCAGACACCCAACATCTTCCTCTATCCTTTCTTCCTCCCCTCTGCCGCCCCTCCCCTCAGCTGAAAGATCATCGATGATGTGGCGGCTTCCCACAAAGAGAGAGTGCTGGCCTGTGCTGCACCCAGGCATCCCTAGGTGGCAGTGCGCTCTAGGCTGCCACCTAATTTGCCTAGTTGAAGCAGTGTGGGATCAAGCGTAGTCTAGGAACAAGCTAAAGGTTGCTAATGAGTGGTAGAGAAGATACAGACAGCAGCAGGAGTGACAAAAGTGAGATATTGGCTGGAGATATCTGGCAAAGTGAAAAGGCATGGCTTTAATAGGAAGTTCATGGGATGGAATAAAGAGTTCAAGATTCATGAAAAACAAGGTACAAGGCAAGATTCTCTAATGGATCAGACATGGAGTTATCCAGCCTCTCAGGTGGTTCAGCAAGAAGAGTTGCTGCAAGACACAGCAGAAGTCCTGGGTTCAGATCCAGGTTCTGTAGTCCAACAGGGAAGAACTCAGGCTGGGCTGACAACACTGCTTAGGATTTCAGTGAAGTAGAGGCAGAGTGAACAGGGAGCTTGCATTACATATGTTTCTTTTTATTTTAGATATCTTAGATATAAGGTTAGCAATGACAGCCTCCATGTCTGTCACAGCACAGGTTTCCTTTAAGACTCTTAGATGAAATTGGCATGTAAGGACCCAGCAATGTGCAGCAAAGTTGTAGCCTGCATGGTTCAGCTTAATGAGAAGTAATGGAGGCTGGCACTTACCACGCTGAAAGAATAATTTGTTATGATTTTGATACTGTAGCTACAAATACATAATGCAAGACTCAACAGCATTAATAATTCATGGCCTGCTTAAAATATTTTCCGAAAACTGTCACAATACATATCCTTTGTTTACTTTTAGCATATATCCTGTTCTATACCATGGACAAAAACCTCCAGATAGACGACTGGGTCATGGAGACCATCAGTGGTGATAGGCTGACCCACGAGATCCTCGACCTCAATTTGGACACTGCTTATTACTTCCGAATTCAAGCACGCAATTCCAAAGGACTGGGACCCCTTTCTGATCCCATACCCTTCAGGACACCAAAAGGTAGGAATTGGCTTATGAACTTTTTTTTTTCCATTGTACTTCATTTAGACACATGGGAAAAGCCATTGCAGAAAGTCTGAGAAACTTCCATAGTCTTGTTTAGAAAAACAAATGCAAATTTGCTGGTTTAGACACTCATAGAGAACTGAGAGATCAAACACCGCTGATCACTCAGTTCTTGTGTTCGCTCTCAGTGGCTGTCAGTCACTGCTCAGTGATCTGCCCCACTAGCACTCACTGGAGTGCTGGACTGTGGAGGGGGCGGGAGCAGCTGGCTCAGGCTCTAAGGCTGCCAGTCAGGTATCTGGGTGGATGTGAATAGAAAACCTTCAGTGCACTGAAAACCTCCTAAATAAATGTACAGCTAGCATATAATGAGTTTCCACATATATATTTATCTGGGTGGATCCCAAAATTATTGTCAGGATCCCTGCAGAGCTTGGATCTGCTCTGTGATGTCAGCCTACAGTGCACTTTTGTGACCCACAGAAAAAATATGACCAAAAGAGCTTTGGCCATACTTTTCCTTTAACACTTTAATAAGACACCAAAGTTTAAACCAATGCCATTTTACTTCAGCTAGTTGACAGTAACAGTGCAATTAACAATACAGATGATGTTTTTCCATGTGCAGGAAGTTAATGACTTTCCTATTCCCTGTCTCCGCAAAGTACTAACACTGACTGAGGGAATTTGGAAGAAGGATCTAGCTAAAACTGACCTAACTAACACTAAACAAGAGGGGGGGACAGAGGGACATAACAAGTGAATAAATTGTAGTGACTGAAAACCATCACTAGTGTACAGAAAAATAATAATGTAATTCACTTAAGTAAACAAGTTGTAGTGGATGAAAACCTCCACTAGATGCCAGTGTAGAGAGCAACAATAACCTAATGCAGCTCAATAAAACACAGAAATATTACATAAAAGTTGGGCAAAACAACAAAAAAAATATTCAGGATAGAATTTGGATTGGTGCAGCCAATATTCAGAGTCACAATACAAGTACAGGTCAGGACAAGATTGTGTCACGGCCAGCAGTTCTCTTGTAGGCAGATAATATACTAAATTTACAGACAGGTGTGTTATTTGCAAAAGAGCTATGGTCAGGAAGGAGGCTTTCAGGCAAAGCTGCAGGTCAGGCATACATTAGGACAGCCTGTGTTCAAAGAGAATCATAACATGGGCACAGATCAGGACAGGCAAAAGACACAAAAAGCAAAATACTAGTGATAGTAAAGGTGTTGGTCAGCCTCAGCCAGGACTACTCCACAAAACACGCCGTGACGCGTTTCGTCCCACTCACCAGGGCATAGACATAGAGATATTGAGCAAAATGCATCAGAGAGGCATGGTTTGTAGTGTAGAGCTGGCAGAGGCCATTTTTATTATACACAGGTTGAGTTGGGAGAGTGACATCAGCATCCCTATCTATGAGGACCAAGGGGAAAGAGCCTTTCCTCCTGTTTAGAGTGGGGCTTCAAGTGTCATTTCTACAAAAAGCTAGTGAGACATTACATCTGAACCCATAAGGGCCACCATACAGCCATGGGCTACCATACAGCCCGGGTAGAAAGTCATCCAGGAAGAGATGAGGGTGAAACTCAAAATATCAAGGAAAGCCAACCATGGAGATGGGCCAATTGTCCAGAACAGCACCAAAAATTAGGAACTTTGGCAGATAGTTGGCCCTCATAAATAAGATTTATTTTGGGAATAGAGAATGCAATAAAAAAGTCAAATATTATCTTGCGCTTTGGCTGCACTACCAAAAGAAATAAAAGCTAAAATGTTAAAAACGACTTTACTTTTAACAGTCTCATTTTTAATTTATCCCCGAGAATATTAAAAAGCACTGACCCATTAAAAAGTAAAAGAAGCGCACTCTTCAGCTATGTGAAATAATTGTCTATGCACACTATAACTAACCCCGAGACATAAATGTTTGATGGCGTTCCCTTGCACAAATGTAAACTTTCATTAGAATCAATCACTGCGGGTGAGAGCTGTCACTACATCTGAGGTGATGGAACCTTGTGAAGTCTGGAGAGCTTTTTCAGTAATGCAAATTTCGGGCCATTTTCTGAGACCTGCTAGGGTGGGAACGAAATCAGAATATTCGTCGAGGCCAAAATTCTGAAACGTATATGAGCGAGCATCCATAAAACATGACCCAGACACCCGAAACCCTTTAACTGAACCTGCCACCCTCTGCGCTCCTCTGTACTTTAAATTGAACATCAAAAAAACGTCCATGCCCTTTCATTTGCTCCATGGAGAGATTCAAATGATTTAACTTTTAAATTATAGATTTATTTAAATATACCAACGTATTGTGAAATCATAGAGATAAACCGATGGCAGGTTACATGCTGAATTAATTGTATAAAAGAAAATGTAAATACATAATATATATATAGTAAAGCTAAGAATGTTTTTGTTAAAGATGAAAAACAACTGTATTTTTATATAATGCTGTGTAGGTTCACATTGCACTGAAGGATTATGTTTACATTGTTGTATTGAAAATGGAAAGAAAATGGAAGTACATACCGAACACAGTACAGCCTGGAAAACACTTCCCTTTCCACATCAGTTTCCACTTTCCTTCCTTTCACCTCCATTACCTTCTCTGCCTTTCATTTATATTGTTTTTATTTCCTTTCCTATTCCTTCATCTTCTTACCTTTCCTTTCTTTCTTTCTCCCTCCCTTTTCTTTTCTTCTCTTTTCTTACCTTGATCTTTTCTTTCTTCCCTTCCTTTCTCTTTGCTTTTTTCCCTTCCCTCTACTTTTCTTCCCTTCGCTTACTTTTCCTTTACTTCTTTCTTTTCCTTCCCTTGCTCCTTTCCTTTCTTTCTCTTTATTTCCTTTATTCTTCTTCCATTTCCTTTCCTTCCCTTCTTTTCCTTTCCCTTTTCTTTTCTTTACTTTCCCTTCCCTATTTGCCACTTTCCGTTACTATTTTTATGTACTTTTCTTTTCCTTCCCTCTTCCTTCCTTGACCTTCCCTTCTCTTTTGTTTTACATCCCTCTCCTTTCCTTTCTCCTTCTATTTCCATTTACCTTTCCCTTTTCTCTTTCCCTTACCTTTTCTCTTTCTTTTTCTCTTTCTCTTTCCCTTTCTTTTTCCTTTTCCCTTCTCTTCTTTTCTTCTACTTTTCCAGCCCTTTTCTTCCTATTACTTGCCTTTCATTTCCTTCTCTTTATATTTTTTTCACTCTTTTCTTTTTTTTTCTTCCCTTCCCTTTCCTACTCTCCATGTTGCTTTCCTTATTTTATGTGTACTATCCTTTTCCTTTCCCGTGACTTTTCTTTTTCCATCCCTTTCCTTTCCATTTGCTTTTCCTTTCCCTTTCCCACTCTCTGCTTTCCTTCTACTTTTCCATCCCTTTCTGTCCTATTACTTACTTTTCCTTTGCTTCTCTTTCCTTCCTTTTAATTTCCTTTACGTTCCTTTTCTTTTTTTTCTCTTCCCTTCCATTTCCATTTCTTTTCTTCTTCTTCCCTTCCTTTCCTTTACACTTTGTTCCTTTGTATTCCCTTTTTTTTTCCCTTGTCTTGCCTCTCCTTCACTACCTGCCAAACTCTCACAGTAAGTATGCTGTGATCGGGCGGCAGGCACAGTCACCTGTAGGTTGGCTCTTTTTTCCAGGATCGGTGGCGCACATGTGTGTGGCTCCCCCATCTACAAGTGCTGTGATTGGACTGTGACTGCAGTTTGGCAGCTGATTTCAGGCAATCATTTTGGCTGGTCTGCTGATCAGCTGTGTCCAATCACTCACATTATAGAACACGTAACTCTGTGTGCAGGGAACAGCGGTCTGGCTGTTTTTTCTCCCTGAAAAGCAGGGAGAAAAAACAGAGAGAAAAGTAAAATCAGTGCTTATTACACACATTACGCTTGTTAGGCATACAGGTGACCCTTTGATTTTCCCTAGATGTTAACCCCTTCGCAGCCAGCATCTTTAGTGCAATGACAGTGTACAATATTAGCACTGATCACTGTAATAATGTCACTATTGATGTCAGCATCTGTCAGTTATTGTACCTCTCAGCCAGCGTCAGCTAGCGACAGATTGCCCACCACACTATCACTATAAGTCCCACTATAAGTCGCAAATCACCACCATTACAGTATAGCGTCTATAGCTGCGTAACTTCTAGTATATATATATATATATATATAATGTTCGCACAAAACCAATTCATATACACTTATTGGGATTGTTCTACCAAAGACATAGCAGAATACATTTTGGCCTAAATTTATAAACAAATTTTATTTATCTTTTTATTGAATATGTTTTATAACAGAAAGTAGAAAAATTTTTTTTTTTCAAAATGTTCGATATGTAAAATAAAAAACCCAGTGGTGATCAAATACCACAAAGAAAGCTCTATTTGCGTGAAAAAAACCCCCATAAATTTCATTTGGGTACAGTGTTGCATGACCGCCAGTTAAAGTAGCACAGTGCTGAATAGCAAGAAATGCCCTAGTCATAAAGGGAGTAAAACCTTCAAGAGGGCAAGGGGTTAAAGTGGTTCTGAAACTAAAGTTTTTTTATTTTTTTCACCTTAACGCATTTTCTACATTAAGGTAAAAAAAACTTTCTGCAAGTGGCTCCCCCCCCACCTAAGCCCAATATCGATCCAGCACTGTTGCATGTGAGAAGCGGCTTTCTCTGCTCTCTCCTGCCTCATAGGCTCAGATACAACAGCCAGTCAATCACAGCCAGTGAGAAGGGTGAGGGGACACACAGAGCTCGGACCACACGAGTGCCCCCATAGCAAGCGGCTTGTTGTGGGGGCACTTAGCGGGGGTAAGGAGCCGGGAGTGCCGACAGGGACCCGAGAAGAGGAGGATCAGAGCTGATCTGTGCAAAACCACTGTACAGAGCAGGTAAGTATGACATGTTTTTAGGGGTCTACAGAATGAACCTTGTGATTATGACCAAATAACCTACACCACAGAATCCATTATTACAATAATCATTACATAAAAAAGCTTTTGTATACTAAATAACAAAAACTGTTCAATGCACTGACAGCTTTTCCTCCTTGTACTATTCACAAATGACTCATCTTGTTCAAGGAATAAAATACAAAAACCATCAAAAAAATAATATACAAAAAGAAAGAAGGACTCTTTTTTACTCCTAAGCACTGAATGTCCTTCTAGCTGAAAATAAATCTGTGTGGTTAATATTACCTTCACTAGTCCTACATAAGGTACAAGTAATATAATGTAATCTATTCATACTGAACATCCATTTTCACTTATCACAATGCAGAGACCCTGGCACTCAAGCATCTAAGTGGCATTTTTAAATGTTTAGCGCCACCTAATGCCTCTTTCTGGTAATGCAGTTAGAATAACAATTTAAATTGGTTCGAACTATCTATCTATCTATCTATCTATCTATCTATCTATCTATCTATCTATCTATCTATCTTTATTTACTTCAGGTATTTATATAGTGCTGTCAATTTACACAGCACTTTACATGTATATTGTACATTCACATCAGTCCCTAACCCTCAAGGGGCGTACAATCTAAGGTCCCTAACTCACAGTCATACATATACATACTAGGGCCAATTTACACAGGATCCAATTAACGTACCAGCATGTCTTTGGAGGGTGGGAGGAAACCCACGCAGGCACAGGGAGAATATGCAAACTCCAGGCAGGTGGTGCCGTGGTTGGGATTCGAACCGACGACTCTAGTACTGCCAGGCTGAAGTGCTAACCATTTAGCCACTGTGCTGTCCATATATATATATATATTTTCTTTCTTTCTTTTTCTTTCCTTTTCTTTTTCCTTTCCCTTTCCTTCTCCTTCTACTTTTCCTTTTCCTTCTCCTTCTCCTTCTCCTTCCCCTTTCCCTTTCCCTTTCCTTCTCCTTCTCCTTTTCCTTCTCCTTCTCCTTCTCCTCCTTTTCCTTTTCCTTCTCCTTCTCCTCCTTTTCCTTCTCCTTCTCCTTCTCCTTTTCCTTTTCCTTTTCCTTCTCCTTCTCCTCCTTTTCCTTTTCCTTTTCCTTCTCCTTCTCCTTCTCCTTTTCCTTTCCCTTTCCCTTTCCTTCTCCTTCTCCTCCTTTTCCTTCTCCTTCTCCTCCTCCTTTTCCTTCTCCTTCGCCTTCTCCTTCTGCTTTTCCTTTCCATTTCCCTTTCCTTCTCCTTCTCCTTTTCCTTTCCATCTCCCTTTCCTTCTCCTTCTACTTTTCCTTCTCCTTTTTCTTCTCCTTTCCCTTTTTTTTCCATATATATATACTGTATATATATATATATATATATATATATATATATATAAAGAAACATACACTCACCGGTTACTTTATTAGGTACACCTGTTCAGTTGCATGGTAACACTAATTGTTAATTAATCAGCCAATCACATGGCAGAAACTCAATGCATTAAGGCTGCAATGTGCTGAAGACGACTTGCTGGAGTTCAAACCGAGCATCATAATGGAGAAGAAAGGGGATTTAGGTGGTTTTGAACGTGGCATGGTTGTTGGTGCCAGACGGGCTGGTCTGAGTATTTCAAAAACTGCTGATCTACTGGGAGTTTCACTCACAACCATCTCAAGGGTTTATAGAGAATGGTTCAAAAAAACTGAAAATATCCAGTGAGCCGCTTGTTGATATCAGAGGTCAGAGGAGAATGGGCAGACAAGATGATAGAAAGGCAACAGTAACTCAGGTCAATATGGACCAAAATCTTTGAGGAATGTTTCCAACACCTTGTTGAATCTATGCCACAAAGAACTAAAGACAGTTCTGAAGGCAAAAGGGGGTCCAACCCAGAACTAACAAGGAGTACCTAATAAAGTAGCCGTTGAGTGTGTATACAGTGGGGAAAATAATTATGTGATCCCCTACAGATTTTGTAAGTTTGCCCACTTACAAAGAAATGAAGGGTCTATAATTTTGATCATAGGTGTATTTTAAATGAGAGACAGAATATCAACCAAAAATCCATAAAAAAAATGATACAAATGTTATAAATTGAGTTGCAGTTCAGTGAGTAAAATAAGTATTTGATCCCCAAGCAAAACATGACTTAGTATTTGGTGGAGAAACCTTTAATGGCAAGCACAGAGGTAAGACGTTTCTTGTAGTTGGTTACCAGATTTGCACACATCTCAGGAAGGATTTTGGTCCACTCTTCTTTACAGATCTTTTCTAAATGCCTAAGGTTTCTTGACTGTCACTTGGCAACTCAAAGTTTCAGCTTCCTCCATACATTTTCTGTAGGATTAAGGTCTGGAGACTGGCTAGGCCACTCCATGACCTTAATGTGCTTCTTCTTGAGCCACTCCTTTGTTTCCGTGTCGGTATGTTTTAGGCCACTGTCATGCTGGAAGACCCACCCACAGACAATCTTCAGTGTTCTGGCTGATGGAAGAAGGTTCTCATCCAAGATTTTACAATACATGGCCCCTTCCATTGGCCCCTCAATGCAGCAACGTTGGCTATATCTTTAGCAGAGAAACAGCCCAAAAGCATAATGTTTTCACCTCCGTGCTTGACTGTAGGGCTAGTGTTCTTAAGTCATAGGCAGCATTTTTCTTCCTCCAAACATGGCGAGTCAAGTTAATGCCAAAGAGCTAATTTTTGGTCTCATCTGACCACAGCACTTTCTCCCAAACCTTCTCTGAATCATTTAGATGTTCACTGCAAAACTTCAGACGGGCCTGGAAATGTGCCTTGTTGAGGAGGGTGACCTTGCGGGTGCTGCAGGATTTCAATCTATGGTGGCCTATTGTGTTACCAATGGTTTGTTTGGTGACTGTGGTCCCAAATGCCTTGAGATCATTCACAAGCTCCTCCCTTATAGTTCTGGGCTAATCCCTCACTTTTCTCATGATCATCCTTACCCCATGAAGCGAAATGTTGCATGGAGCTCCAGACCGAGGGCGATTGATGATTATTTTGTATTTCTTCGATTTGCCAATAATCGCTCCAACAGTTGTCTCCTTCACATCAAGCTTCTTGCTGATGATCTTGTAGCCTATTCCAGCCTTGTGCAGGTCTACAATCTTGTCCCTGACTTTGGTCTTGCCCATGGTGGTGCCCAAGAAAGAGATTCTTTGGACGGGTGTCTTTTATACACATAATGAGTTATCGTTAGGAGCGCCTTCTTAAATTTACTGTGTACCACATGAGGACATAGCCAGTCTGTGGGAGCCAGAATTATTATTGGTTGTAAGGGGATAAAATGCTTATTTTACTTACTGAACTGCAACTCTATAACATTTGTATTGTGTGTTTTTTCTGGATTTTTGGTTGATATTCTATCTCTATCATTTAAAATACACCTATGATAAAAATGATAGACCCCTAATTTTTTTGTGGGCAAACTTACAAAATCTGAAGGGGATCATATAATTTTTTTCCCCACTGTATGTATGTGTATATATATATATATATATATATATATATATATATATATACTGCTCAAAAACTTCATTAAAGTAACACTTTTTAATCAGAGAAGCATTGAGTCAATTAAACTCCTGGGATATTGATCTGGTCAGTTAAGTAGCAGAGGGGGTTGTTAATCAGTTTCAGCTGCTTTGGTGTTAAAGAAACTAACAACAGGTGCACTAGATAGGCAAAAATCAGACGACCCCCAAAACAGGTATGGGTTTACGGGGGGAGGCCCCTGACATTTTTTCCCTACTCATCTTTTCTCACTGTTTTTCATTAGTTTTGCATTTGGCTAGGGTCAGTGTCACTACTGGTAGCATGAGGCGATACCTGGACCCTACAGAAGTTGCACAGGCAGTCCAGCTCCTCCAGGATGGCACATCAATACGTGCCATTGCCAGAAGGTTTGCTGTGTCTCCCAGCACAGTCTCAAGAGCATGGAGGAGATTGCAGGAGACAGGCAGTTACTCTAGGAGAGCTGGACAGGACCGTAGAAGATCCTTAACCCATCAGCAGGACTGGAATCTGCTCCTCTGTGCAAGGAAGAACAGGATGAGCATGGCCAGAGCCCTACAAAATGACCTCCAGCAGGCCATTGGTGGGAATGTCTCTGCCCAAACAATCAGAAACAGACTTCATGAGGGTGGCATGAGGGCCCGATGTCCTCTAGTGGACCCTGTGCTCACTGCCGGCACCATAGAGCATTGAACACCGGAATTGTCAGGTCCACCACTGGCACCCTGTGCTTTTCACAGATGATAGCACGTTCACCCTGAGCACATGTGACAGACATGAAAGGGTCTGGAGAAGCCGTGGAGAACGTTATGCTGCCTGTAACATAGTTCAGCCTGACTGTTTTGGTGGTGGGTCAGTGATGGTCTGGAGAGGCATATCCATGGAGGGACGCACAGACCTCTACATGCTAGACAATGGCACCCTGACTGCCATTAGGTATTGGGATGAAATTCTTGGACCCATTGTCAGACCCTATGCTGGTGCAGTGGGTCCTGGGTTCCTCCTGGTGCATGAAAATGCCCGGCCTCATGTGGAGAGAGTATCCAGGCAGTTCCAGGGGGATGAAGGAATTGATACCACTGAATGGCCCCCACGCTCGCCTGACCTAAATCCAATAGAACACCTCTGGGATAGGGGCGGACTGACCATTCGAGCACTTGGGCACTGCCCGAGGGCCCAGGGTCAGTAGGGGGCCCCATGAAATGCCCCTGATACCTTTTATAGTCTTTAGTTGGGTGTGCTTTGAGTGTGGGCAAGGACACAAGGGCCCCATGATCCCCTATTGCCCGGGGGCCCCATGAGTTGTCAGTCCGCCCCTGCTCTGGGATATCATGTTTCAGTCCATCTGATGCCGCCAGGTTGCACCTCAGCCTCTCCAGGAGCTCAGTGATGCCCTGGTCCAGATCTAGGAGGAAATCCCCCAGGACACCATCCGTCATCTCATTAGGAGCATGTCCCAACATTGTCAGGCATACAAGCACGTGGGGGCCATACAGACTACTGAGGACCATTCTGACTTGCTGCAATGAAATTTCAGCAAAATGGACTCGCCTGCTGCATCATATTTTCACTTTGATTTTCGGGGTGTCTTTCAATTCAGTCCTCTGTAGGTTGATAATTTTAATTTCCATCAAACGATGGGGCGTCCTTACATTCCTAACACATTACCCCGTCCATGTTAGTATAGAGATCCAACATAAAATTTTTCCCCATTGAGATCTGATGTGTTTTCAAAGTGTCTCTTTCATTTTTTTTGATCAGTATATGTATATATATTTTTTTTTTTTGTCTTCTATACTTCATCTTAGAAATCATTCACGTTTTCCACCTTTGGTGATTGTCTTCTGGAAGCTGGGAATTTCTTATCACGGTGTACACTACAGAGAGATTTATGTTGTGGCCTCCTTTAATGCATACATTATTTCCTTTGCAACTTATGCAGCATGATATAGGCGTGGATACTGAATAGAAAATTACTTTATGACAGTCCTGAATGGTTGTGCTTGGAATGTTGAATCTCTTCCTCAGTGTGTCAGCCTTTCATTTCAATGCATTTGATCCACTGTACATGATTTCTAATATTTTTTTATTGATTGTGAAGTCAGTATTCAAGTCTCATAATCAGCTCTGTCCAGATGAATGTGAAAGTGTTTTTTCCTTTAGGCCAGAACCCTTAAAGTGAACCTGTGCCCAGAGTCTGCTCTTTAAAGTATTACTGTAATCTGAACGTGCAAGATAGAACATTTACGTACAAGCCCTTACTGACCCCTGTAGCTATGGACATTGGGGAGAAATGAAGCTTAACATGTCACAGCAAAGGCGCTGAAATCTTGTCTCTTCTGTTACTTTCTAGGCAGCCCACCAGCTCTCTAAGGGCTTGCTCACACTAGCAGTTGGGGGCAGTAAATCGTGATTGAGCTGCACTTGTGCCGCCCCTCAGTTGCTACTACCTTTCACTGCACTTTTACCGTCAGTCTGTCGCTACTACCTTTCACTGCACTTTTACCGCCCCCCAGTTGCTACTACCTTTCACTGTACTTTTACCGCCCCCTCAGTCACTACTACCTTTCACTGCAGAGGCAACGGCCAGGGGTGAACATATGTCACAGCCGCAGCAGGAACTATAACCCTTGTCACTTTTTGCAGGTGTAGCATCCAATAAAAGCGACCCATTCAAGTGAATGTGGCCACTCTGCAAACACCTTGCAACTGATGCATTGTATGCGGTTGCAGCATGCTAGTGTGAGTATCACGGGATTGGAGCAGGCAGTGAAGAGGCAATACAATGCCTTCTCATTGGTTGTCAAATGTCTTCTGCAGCTACAGAGGTTAGTGGTGGTGGTGGTGGTGGTGGTGGGGGGGGTTGTTTAAAGCACTTTTACTGCTTAAGAATATGTATTGTTCATAGTAAAGTAAACCTGTGTTAAGGTTTTTAAAGACAATCTCCCAATGACAGTGTGTAGTGGGCAGGAGTGGACTGACAACTCGTGGGGCCCCCAGGCATTAGGGGATCATGGGGCCCCTGTGTCCTTGCCCACACTCAAAAAAGCCTATAAAAATGGTACCAGGGGCATTTCTTGGGGCCTCCTACTGACCCCGGGCCCTCGGGCAGTGCCCGAGTTTCCAAATGGTCAGTCCGCCCCTGGTAGTGGGTACACTAGGGTGCCCACTAGCCCATCCAGTAATATTTCTGCACACCGCTCCCTTAAAAAAAAAAAAAAAAAAAAAAAAAAGAATTGTCAACTTGGCCGCTAGTCCCCCGTCTTTGATAACTCAGCCCTCAATGCCTAAGCATCCAATGACCGGAGGGGGGCTGCAGTTTGGGAGTTCAGCAGAGCTATTAAAGTGGCAGTTGGTATCTTAGCGTACTACTAACATTGTCACCTTGTCTTTGAAAACTAGTTGATTTAAAGGCCCAAATGAAAAAAAAAAATATTTGGTCAGAGCTTGACCGCACTTCCAAGTGCACTCCCATTCCCATCCAATCCTTCCGCCTTGAATTCACACATTTTTATTCCAGAAATAATTAACGTTAAAACCCTCTCAGAGCCAGTTGATTTAAAGCCAAACTCCCGGCAAACAGCTAAATTCATGGGTCAAATCCATAACGGGGAGCTGTTCATCCAGTACTAAGATTTACACAGCTCTGCCGCACAGCACAGCCCTTGCTGTAGTTTAGTAACACAGATTCTGTCCTGGGGCGGACTGACCATTTGGAAACTCGGGCACTGCCCGAGGGCCCGGGGTCAGTAGGGGGCCCTATGAGATGCCCCTGGTACCTTTTTCATAGGCTTTTTTGAGTTTGGGCAAGGACACAGGGGCCCCATGATTCCCTATTGCCCACGGGCCCCATGAGTTGTCAGTCTGCCCCTGGTTCTGTCCCTCCCCCCCCAGTCTTTGATCGGACAGTGAAAAAAGGGACAGATTGATGAGCTCATCTCTCTGTCACTCTGCTTCTTCCTCCTATCAGCAGTTTCCTTGTTAGCATGGCAGCTGCTTCTCCCTCTCCCAGCCTGAGCTTTGCTGTACAGGAACTGAATATATATATAAAATTGTCATGTGGTTTACGGACCTTATTGAAAATAAATAAAGACATAAATAGATCAATTCAGATCAATCCAGAGAAGTTGCATGAATGCAGGGGGTTGCTTTATTATTTGCTCACCTAATACCATAACTGAATGACAATTACTGGCCTATGTATAGTTTTTTTTCACCCGAGAGTCACCCATTTTCTAATACAATTATATGTGAAAAATGGGTGAACGTTGGGTAAAAACTCCTCGGTTTGCTACAGTGCTGTGCATCATAATATTGACAAAAACGTTGCTTAACCACTTGCCCTCCTGAGGATTTTCCCCTTCTTCATCACCAGGTGATTTTTTGTGATACAACGCTATGTTACTTTAACTGACAATTGCGCGGTCATGCAACGCTGCACCCAAATGAAATTTATGTCCTTTTTTTCCCATGAATTGAGCTTTCTCTCGGGGCTATTTGATCGCCTGTGCGGTTTTATTTTTTGATAAAAAAACAAAATTTTTGATTTTGTCATAAATATAGGCCAAAATGTATTCTGTGACAAGTCTTTGCTAAAAAAAAATCCCAATACGTGTAAATTAATTGTTTTACGTGAAAGCTATAGTGTTTACAATTGGCTGTATAGATACTGGAATTTTTAGATTTTTTTTTTTTATACTAGTCATTGCGATCAGCAACTTATAGCAGGCCTGCGGGACTGTGGTGGGCATTCTGACACTGGGGGGGAACTGACTTGGTGTCTCTGACATCCCCAGTGACACCAATACAGTGATCAGTGCTAATAACTGACACTGTACTAATGACACTGGGCAGGAAGGGGTTAACATCTAGGGTGATTAAAGGGTTAACTGTGTGCAGGGTGCTGTTTCACAGTATGCTGTGTGTGTGCGTTCCACTGTAAGTACATTGCTTTGTATGGCTCTGCTATGCAGAGCCATATAAAGCAGTGTGCAGGAGCTGACGGGAGAGATCTGTATTGCTTAAATTCAGGTCTCTCCCATGTCGGATATACTTGGCAATCACCAGATGCTGGCGAGTAATCACTGGCTAGGACCTGGTGATTGATATCCGTGATATATATACGTGATTTTGCACACCCGTGCAGCCCTGTAGCAGTATTTCCTGCGGAAAGGTTAAAGTGATTGCTACAAAATTTTACCTTCTCTGTGCATTATTTCTGCACAGAGCAGCACTGATCCTCCTCTTCTCAGATCTTTTCCTCCCCCAGCAGAGTGCCCCCATAGCAAGCTGCTTGTTCTGGGGGCACTCATGCAGGCTCATTCCTCAGCCCCGCTCTGTGTGCCAATTGACAAACACAGCGTGGCTGGGCCCTGCCCCCTGCTCCCTCCTCACTGGCTGTGATTGACAGCAGCAGGAGCCAATGAACTCTAAGCCTATGATGAGGGAGAGAGCTGCTGCTCTCAGGCACTGTGCGGAATTGAGATGGAGCTCAGGTAAGTATAAAGGGGAGCGGGGGGAGGAGCTGCACTCGGAAGGTTTTTCACCTTAATGCATTAAAGTAAAAAACTTTCAGTCTTCAGAACAAATTTAATTTGTGTTGAAACAACCACTTGCCCTCCATTAGAAGCCCATGGGACAGGCTGACAACACTGGAGCATACAGTAAATGGGACAGAGCTTTGCCATTCTATAACAGGAAGTGCATGAATAGAGATGGTAATGACAGGATCACCAGGGATTGATTTCATGAAAGCTGCAGGTTTAAAAATACTGAAAACTATTTCTGAAATTGTATTAACATGTTAAAGCTTTTATGATTTGGGGTCTACATATACTTTAAACTATTTAGGATACAAAAGAAGTAAAGAGGGGGCAAAAAAAGAGACTGAACAGTGAGGAACACTAACAGCCTAAGTTGGGACAATTTTAAAATAATAATAGTAATAATAACAATAATAACAATAATAATAATAATTAATAATCGTTTTAAAATAATAAAGATAAGGCAGCAATTATGAGAGTTGAAAGGTGAACATCAGGGGTTGATTTACTAAAGGGAAATAGAATGTGCTCTTTGCACCGTGCAGCTGTATTCTGCAAGTGCAGTTGCTCCAAAGCTAAATGAGCAGCAAATGAGCAGACGCTTTGCTGACTTCCATCATCCAATCATGTACAAGAAAAAATGCTGTTTTTTGTTCCTTTGATGTGCTTTGGTATACTTTGCAAAGTGAAGCTTTATATTTATTAAACTCTAGAGCAGAGGTCTCCAAACTGTGGCCCGGGGGCCAGATGCGGCCCTTTGCTTGTTCTTATCTGGCCCTTGGGACACCATTCCATCCATTGACTCCAACAAAAGTGCATTTTTCTTCCCATTGACACCAACTCCTGACATCATTGGTTAGGTCAGGGGTTTCCAAACTGCGGCCGGCAGACCTGATGCATCCCTTTGCTTACCTTATATCCAGACCTGGGGGAATTATTCTTTCCACTGATATGATGCAATATTTCTTTCTCTAAAACTGCCCTTCTACTGCCTTCAGCAATGGGGCATAATATCTCCTGCTGATCAGGGGCGGACTGACAACTCATGGGGCCCCCGGGCAATAGGGGATCATGGGGCCCCTGTGTCCTTGCTCACAATCAAAGCACACCCAAAAAAGCCTATAAAAGGTACCAGGGGCATCTCATGGGGCCCCCTACTGACCCCGGGCCTTCGGGCAGTGCCCGAGTGTTCGAATGGTCAGTCCGCCCCTGCTGCTGTTAAAAATAATGGAAAACTATTCCTCTCACTGAAACCAATGCTGAGGCACTATTCCTCTCACTGACACCATTGATGGAGCATTGATCCTTGCACTGACTCCTTTGATGAAGGACAATTTCCCCCACTGACACCAACGATGGGACACTATTCCTCCCATTCACACCAACAATGGTGCACTATTCTTACCACTAATACAGATAATGGGGAACTATTCCTCCCATTGACACCAACAATGGGGCACTATTCCTCCCACTTACAACAGTATCGGGGCAATATTCCTTACAATGATACCAATGATTAGGGAATATTCCTACCACTTTCACCGACAATCGTGCATTATTCCTACTACTGACACGGACCATAGGGCACTATTCCTCTCACGGACACCAAGGATGGGGCACTATTCCTACTCCCAGTGACCATCAAGCCTGAGGCAATGTTAACTCCCACTGACCAGTCCGGCTCCCCTATAGTCTGAAGGACAGTAAACTGGTTCTAGAGCAACTGCACTTGCAGAGTGCTACTGCACTTTGCAAAGTGCACAGTCTATGTCCATAGCAAATCAACCCCATAGTGACGCAGTTTTATTTAATATATTTTTTTTATTTATAATATATTTTTTATTTATATTATTTGTATTCTTATTATTATATAAAAAATATACAATTTTCTTCTTCTTCCTCTTCTTCTTCCTCTTCTTCCTTCTTCTTCCTTCTTCTTCTTCTTCTCCTTCTTCGTCTTCTTTCTTCTTCTTCTTCTTCTTCTTCTTCTTCTTCCTTCCTCTTTCTTCCTTCCTCTTCTTCTTCTTCTTCTCTTTCTTCCTTCCTCCTTCTTCCTTCTTCTTCCTTCTTCTTCTTCTTCTCCTTCTTCCTTCTTCTTCTTCTTCCTTCTCCTTCTTCATCTTCTTCCTTCCTCCTTCTTCCTCCTTCTTCTTCTCCTTCTTCCTTCTTCTTCTTCTTCCTTCCTCCTTCTTCTTCCTTCTGCTTTTCCTTCTTCTCCTTCTTCCTTCTTTCTGCTTCTTCTTCTTCCTTCTTCTACTTCTTCCTCTTCCTTCCTCCTTCTTCCTTCCTTCTTCTTCTTCTTCTTCTTCTTCTCCTCCTTCCTTCTTCTCCTTCTTCCTTTTCTACTTCTTCCTTCCTCTTCTTCTTCTTCTTCTTCTTCATCTTCTTCATAATAATAATAATAATAATAATAACAACAGCAAATATAATTAAATATATAATTCATATTAATGATAGTTATATTAATTATTGATTTATTATAGTTCTCATAAAATAATAATAATAATAACAACACATATAATTAAATATATAATCGTATTAATGATAATTATATTAATTATTATTTTATTATATTTCACATAAAATAATAATAATATTAGTAATAATGCGTTTATATAAATTATTATGATAATGATTATTATTAATAATAATAATAATAATAATAATATCTTAGATTTTAACAATATTGTTATAATTACAAATATTTTCACTGCAATATTACCCAAGTGTAGAGTTACCCTATAAATGGAAGCCACATTAATTTACAAAAACATCAGTAATAAGAGGAAGGGAAGAATATCCGGGACTGTCCAGGTTGTCCTACATCTCAAGTCTCTTTTTACTTTCTGCGATGGCTTTTCAAAGTGCTACAAACGAATCCATCGGTACTCATCGGGTAGAGAAAATGTTATTAAAAAAGTCCTTTCTTTTTTCCATTTAATGCTATTTAAGTCTGCCTCTCCCCATAAAGTCTGTTACGCATCTCCTGGTTTGATATGTCAACCCTCTTATGAAGAACTGTCATAAAGTAATGATAATGTCTCTCTCTTTTCCTTTGTAGTGGAACATCCTGACAAAATGGCTAATGACCAAGGTACGGTGGCCCCATTCTGTCAAGCTTTCCTTAGAAAATCAATGCTGTGTTCTGTGTGTGTGGCAGTGATGTGAGTCCTGGAGACACTGGGCCGTTCTTTCACCTGGTCCGCACACCTGATTAGGCAGACGCCAACACGCTAATTAATCTCGTTAATGATGTTCAGCTTGGCGGAGGCTGCCGAGGCTTTGATGGGGGAGATGTAAATATTCTTGAGAGGAAATTGTTTTGTCTCTCTTCTGAAGGACCAATTAAAATGTCAAGCTTCTTTGTATGAAATACATTTTTGCCTCTCTCTCCGTGCTTCTGAATAATTCACATTAAGCATAATTAAGCTTCGCATAATTCCGAGGCGTCCGGGGGGCCCCTTCATTGGCTGTAGAAAGTATATACTGATTTTATATTTGTAATTGTTAGTAAATTATTCTGCTGTGCCAGACGGTGTTTGGGGTGTAATGCAAACAGTTTATCTTCAACTCTTTTCTTTTTGGATTTTTTTTGGATGATTTTTATTATTTTGCCATCTATGCATGGGCCGTATTCATATAGCGGTCTGAAATTTCATTGTTTATTTATTTATTTTATTTCATCATAAATTGCTATCCGATTGTGTAGCTATAAGTATGAACACCATCCAGAAAGAAAAGGTTGCTAAACCAGTGGTGAATTAATAAAAAATCATTTTAAGCTGAACATTGAAAAAAGTTAATTTTTCATTGGCTCTCACTGCTGTCAATCACATTGAGAAGAGAGCAGGGGGTGGGGCTAAGTCACACTCTGTGTACCAGTGGACACACAGAGGTGGCTCAGGAGCGAGCACACATGGGTGTCCCCTTAGCAAGCAGATTGCTATGGGGGCACTCAGCAGTGGGGTGGAACCAGAAGCACCGGCGGGGTACCCCAGAAGAGGATCCTAAAATCATTACACAGAGCAGGTAAATATACCATGTTTATTTAATTTTTTTAAATTATCACTTTAAGTGTGTGTGCAGCCAAAGCTTTTTTTAGCCTTCGATAGAATACCCACATGCCATGTACTGGGTACGTCACCGGTCTTCAAGTGGTTGTACCAGTTGCATCACCTCGGTACCGTTTTTTAGACCCAGCGGTCGACTCTCTTGTAATAGCAATCGGAGCGGCTAACTAGCTGCTCGACCACTATATCAAGCAGCGGGAGGGGACTTCCCCCCTCCTGCCGCCTTCCACCACTTGCTCGGGATTTCCCGTCCCAACAGAAGACCTGGACAATGAACCGGCGTGTCCATTGTCTGGTCGAAGAACCGAGCAAAACTGGAATCGGCTTTGATTGGCTTTCTGTTATGGTAATCCAGAAGCAATGACTTGTCATCACTTCCGGTTTAACCGGATGTCAATGGCACCATTTCTAATGAAATTAAAATCGCATTTTTTTTATTGAAATTTAAATCAAAGCATTCAAAAACAGATCTTGGTGTTTTGAATGCTTTTAAGTGCAAAGGAGGGATCTCTCCATAGAGTACCTGTCATGTGCCTATTACTGTCGCAAGGGATGTTTACATTCTTTGTGACAGCGATAAAATCGATTAAAAAAATTGAATAAAAATAAAAAATTAGTAATGAAAATAAAAACTAAGTGCCCTGACCGCCTCTGTGCTCGTGCTCAAAGGCAAACGCATTCATCGCTCACCACGCACGCAAACAGCGATTGTCACACACTCGAACGTGAGATCATGGGCGGTAATTCTAGCACCAGAATTCCTCTGTATATCTAAAGTGGCAACCTGTAAAGGCTTTTAAAGCATCACCTATGGATAGTAAAATTTATGTTTGTCGCTGTTGCCTGCATGTGCGTACTTTTAAATCATGACATGTTCTATTTACTCGACGTAACCTCGTCTTTTATATTTTACCCAAAAATTGGCTAATGTTTTGTGTTTTTTTGCATTAAGATTTTAAAAAATTTTATTTTTCTCCAAAAAATTGCGTTCGAAATCCGAAAAACCGCTGTGCAAAAACCGTGTGACATAAAAAAAAATTGCAAAACCCATCAATTTATTTCCTAGGGCATCTTCGTTAAAAAAAATATATAATGTTTGGAGGTTGTAAGTCATTTTCTAGCAACAAAACTGATTTTTACATGTGAACAAAAAGTGCCAGAAAAAGTCTGGTCTTTAGGTAGATAAGGTTGGGTCAGAATCCTTATCAACTTTTTTTTTTCTTCCTGTTGGGGAAATATTCCTTCACTTCCTGTACAGGAAACAAACAGGATGTATGATGACTGATTTAAACAGTGAGAGGAAATCACCTCCTAGGCGTGGTTCATACTTGTCCGTGAACCAGAGCTTGCACGTGTTTCTATGCATTTTCAGTGCATTCCCATGCATCAGTTGTAGGGCAGCCCGTCATTTCAATAACCTGTTCTATGTGTGGGAAACTCAGAAAATAAATCCCTGACCCTTTCAAAAAAAATGCACCCTGCACTGAGCCACATGGCATGGGAAAATGTGTGCATTTGCAGATGTGTGTGGTTGCCATTAATAAATAATGGCACCCCCACGCATTTGCTGCTGTGCAGTGTATTTCTCTAAATGTCAGGACAGCCCGCAATTTTGCGATCGTTCCAAACATGCATGTAGTGCCAGCAGAATAGGGAGCACATTGAAAAAAGTTCTCCTCTATTTCTGATGTGGCAAACAAAAAATGAAGAGGCGAATTAACATCCTACACCCTTTCCACGCCTCCTATTCCCAGCTGTACTTACCTCCGTGGATGATTAGCTTTCACTACTCACTGGACTGGAGTGCTCCATTTACAGTGCCAACATCTTCTACCTGGCTACTTTTGGGTTTGGAAACTTAGACCATGTTGATTGGCTGGTCTGGGAGGACATAAGTCCAGTGCATGGGCAGGGGTGTATTTACCACAAGGCAAACAGGGCATTTGCCTAGGGTGGCATTTTTCAAGAAGGGCAGCACTGCCCCTTGGAAGAAGGGACGGAAGAAGGGACAAACGTGGCATGGGGACCTGGTGTGTTCCGAGAGATGCTGTGGGTTTCATGATGGTATATGCACAGCCCAACTCTCATTCCTGGGGATGTCCGGAACTATGAAGGTAAGTGTCTTTCTCTCTCTCGCCATGGGGGATGGTGGCTGATGTATGGGGGGGGCAGTAGTAGTTGAAGGCTTGGGTGGAGGGCAGGGGTGTTCTCGGTCAATGTCAGGCTCTTTTTGCCAGGGGGAGGGGAGTGTGCCAATTTTTGTGTTGCCTAGGGCCCTAAATATATCACTGTGCATGGGCATGGGAGGTCCAGTCATTCAAGCTCCCTGCAGAATACACATAAAAGAAGAATGCAAACAGGAAGACCGAAGTCTTTTATTGAAGAAGAGACATGTCCCTTCCCTCTTGCAATTTTTAGAAAAGGTTGCTTTGCCATGCAAACTATATCTTCTGCTAGGTCCTCTTTAACGTTAGCTGTATTCTTTTTTTTTTTTTTAGTTCAAACTTGTTTGTAGTTGCCTGACCATCCTGTGACAGCACATTCTGAGTGCCTTTGGCATGAAATGCAAATGAGAACTAGGGAGAAAATAAGCAGCTGTGCTGTTTTAAAAATAAGTATGGCTTCTGTCAACATCACATGAGAACAAATTGAAAAAAAAAGAAAGCAATTGTCGAAACTCCTGGCCAAACCTCCAACTGAAGTTTCCTTTCCAAGAACGTGACTCCCCGTAGAAATGACAGGTCCACTTTAAATCAGCAGCCATTCCCTAGAGAGGTCTTAAAATCCCTTTTTATTCCACCCACACTGGGTTTTTGAAAAGATCCAGCGGTATATATGCTTTGTATAAATGATGTGCATACAAGCTGAGACTTTAAAAGGTTTTGAGTCAGCCATGGCTTAAGCAGGGCTCTGAACAAATCAGGCCCTTGCGATTATTCATACATCCTCCTGTCTCTGTAATGGAACATGACAGCACTCTTATTTCATCTGACAGGGAAATCTACATCCAGGCACACAGCGCCGATGAGATGGGCCGTCGCCGCTTCACATAATAAACACAATTTTATACACGCAGCCGGGGAAATGTCAGATGGAAGCCATCAAATGGGATGGGCAGATAAGGAGTGAAGGGACCTGTATCACCATTGTCATGTGTTACATGATATCTATGGCCCATCAGGGTTTGTCAAACAAGTGTAGGGTTGTGAAATCGGCAGGAGCAAGGAAAAAGGCCAGGGACTGTACTTGCTAAAACTTGGATGGTACAATTTGCATTTCCTCCATCAGGGCCTTCTTAAAGGGAACCTTTAGCAGTTTTAAACATTTAAGGTCAGGGGCGGACTGACAACTCATGGGGCCCCCGGACTATAGGGGATCATGGGGCCCCTGTGTCCTTGCCAAAACTCAAAAAAGCCTATGAAAAAGGTACCAGGGGCATCTCATGGGGCCCCCTACTGACCCCGGGCCCTCGGGCAGTGCCCGAGTTTCCAAATGGTCAGTACGCCCCTGTTTAAGGTGTATGTAAACCCTAAAGTTGAAGTTCTCTTATCTCTTAATGTGAAACTTCTCCAAGGTGTGCAATAGGAATAACATCCCTGGAGGATTCTGTAGGTTGGAACATGATTTGATAATGCTGGAAGATTGGTCAAAGCAGTGGAAACTTTTTTTTCTAAATGTAAAATATTGCACATAGGGAAAAAGAATCCCTTGCTAGAGTACAATATTGGGAATATAGTGTTGGCCAGCACTACAGAGGAAAAAACTTTGGGGTACTTTTTTCAGGTGATTGCAAAATTAACTAACAATGTGGCCAGGCAGTCGGAAAATCAAATAAAGTACTAGGATGCATCACTAGAGAGATCACCAGCAGGAAGAAGGAAGTCCTGATTCCTCTAGATCTTTACTTATCACTAAAGGGATCACCAGTAAGATGAAGAAGGTCCAAAGTCGTCTATTTAGATGTTTAGTTATCACTAGTGGGGTGACCAGCAGGAGGAAGGAGGCCCTGAGTCCTCTATTTAGATCTTTAGTTATCACCAGAAGAATCACCAGCAGGATGAAGAAAGTCTTTGTTCCTCTTTTTAGATCTTCAGTTATCACTAGAGAGATCACCAGCAGGATGAAGAAGGTCCTGATTTCTCTTTTTAGATCTTTAACTATCACTAGAGGGATCACCAGCAGGACGAAGAAGGTCCTGATTCCTCTATTTAGATCTTTTAGTTATCGCCAGGAGGAGGTCCTGATTCCTCTATTTAGATCTTTAGTTATCACTAAAGGGATCGCCAAGAGGAGGTCCTGATTCCTCTATTTAGATCTTTAGTTATCACTAGAGGGATCACCAGGAGGAGGAATGAGGTCCTGATTCCTCTATTTAGATCTTTATCACTAGAGGGATCACCATCAGAAGGAAGAAGGTTCTGGTTTCTCTATTTAGATCTTCAGTTATCAGAGGGACCTCCAGCAGCAGGAAGGACTTCTGATTCCTCTGTTTAGATCTTTACTTGTCACTAGAGGGATCACAAGCAAGAGGAATGAGGTCCTGATTCCTCTATATGGATCTTTAGTTAGACCTCATTTACTGTTTTCATTTCTGAGGACCTCACTTACAAAAAGATATTGATAAAATAGAACGAGTCCAGAGATGGGCAACAAAAATGGTGACAGGTCTGAGGGATAAAACATATCAGGAAAGACTTTAGGAATTTAATATGTACAGTTTGGAGGAAAGAGGAGAAAGGGGAGACATGATTGGAACCTTTAAATACATCAAAGGGGTGACTAAAGTTTAGGAGGGCAGTATTTAAGATATAAAGCCAAGATCAATAACATGGGTACATGACCTCAAACTAGAAGGAGGAAAGTTCAAAACTAATCTCAGAGCTTATTACTTTACCACAAGAGTATTCGATGCTTCATCTATCGTAGATGCTTTATCTATAATAGATCTGGGGTTGGCAACCTGTCGATCATGATCTACCCATCAAACAAGTGACAAGTAGATTGCATACCTTAGTTGCCGACCCCAGAGAGAGGCATTTAGTGGATACCATGGCTGTAATTTCCTCCCTGCAGCAACTGAGTGCCAGAAAATGCCTGCATCTCCTCTTCTCCCTCCAGCTGCTGCAGGCAGGAAAATCCAGCCATTGGTTCCACTAAATGATGCCCCTGCTGCACCTCTTTTCCAGGTTCCTCTTCTTTGTGTTGCTTGGCCCCCCATGTGCTTCATTGGACCCCCTGCAGTGCTGCCAGGTTCCCCTGCTCACCCCTCCCCACTGCTGTGAGGGATATGTCAAGATGGAGAGCAGGAAAGGGGCTGCTAAATAACAATAAAAAAATTGGGGCAGACTCAGTGGATCAATTTATCTTTTTATGCTATCGCTTTTCTATGTTTCTATTTGCCCCCTTTTCACCTATTAGAACCGAATTTCAGGAATGTTTTTTTTCATAGTAATATTGGTCCAGCTTGGACCAATATAACTATTCAAACACCATACCTGTGGGATCCCTCTAAAAGCTGGAAATCACTGTAGTAGTCTCTGCTACTCCAGTGATCTCCACTAGCTTCTGGGTCTTGTGCTAACTAATACATGTGACCATAGGCATCTTGTGTTGTCATGCTGTAGGTCTTTTTATTTTAAAAGCTTAAAATGGTCAACAGGGTTACTTTAAAGACAAGGCCATGGAGTCAGAAAAATTTCATAAAAATTCAAAAATTTTTATGGCCTTTTTACCGCTCATTGGGTAGGGACTTTGTAACGGAACTGACCTAGACTGCGCTTGGGTACTTACGTTAGAATACCGCTACCCCGTCCGAACACCGACAACAGACACCACAGCCGACCATACAAGACTAGACACCAGTCTTGAAGTAAACCAGGAGATAGACTAGTTTATTTGAACACAGATACAAGATATATACACTCAGGGGACAGTCTCCCCTCCCTGCATAATGACACAGGGCGGGGCGATCTACATTTAGTAACAAGAGACACAGAGGTATTCAAACTTCACACCAGCAGATAGTCCCATCAGGAGGGAGGGCTGCTGGAGACACCCCCTCCCCCCCATTAAAGCTAATACACATAACATTAAACAATCCACAGCTCCCACCTATCTCCTAAACATTTCTACACAGTCTGAGACAAAGCCCACACAATATTAGGACAGATCACCCTGTACCCCTAACAGACACAGGGTGATTTACATATAAGAGGGATATGGGAAGCTGAGACAGGGGTCTCCCCACCTCTCCAAAGTGAGCTGGGTTCCATGGGCCCCCCACTCAAAGGGACTCCCGCCCAGGGGCGGACTGACAACTCATGGGACCCCCGGGCAATAGGGGATCATGGGGCCCTTGTGTCCTTGCCCAAACTCAAAAAAGCCTATGAAAAAGGTACCAGGGGCATCTCATGGGGCCCCCTACTGACCCCGGGCCCTCGGGCAGTGCCCGAGTTTCCAAGTGGTCAGTCCGCCCCTGCTCCCGTCACAGACTTGAAACATACTGTAGCTCCCAAATGTCAATGATTTTGAGGGACTGTCCCTCATTTGCAACAAAGTCCCTCTGTCCCTCCTTCCTCCTCATGTGTCCCTCATTTTGGTCTGATCTATATACAGTTGTGACCAAAATTATTCAACCCCCAATGCTGTAAAGGGGTTTAGGGACTATAGTGTACATTTGGAATTGTATTCAGAATCAAATCCTACAAGGACGTTGTAACTACCCAAATGCAACTAAAATGACATCAATTGTTTATGTAATACAGTAGTAAATGGTTCTTATGTGGTTTCTTCATTGCCACAATTATTCAACCCCTTAAAGACTACCACTCTGAAGAACAGAGGTTCATACAGGTGCTTTCCATCAGGTATTGAAAACACCTGTGGATGTCACCGAGCAGCAATCAAGCATAATAAGCACCAATTAGGCAGCTTTAAAATGACTGTGATACTCAGCTCCTTCTAGACATTTACTGGTGTGGTTACAAACATGGTGAAGGCAAGAGAATGGTCCAGGAAGACAAGAGAAGAGGTGATTTCTCTTCACAGGAAGGGCAATGGCTATAAGAAGATTGCAAAGATGTTAAACATACCAAGAGACACCTTAGGAAGCATCATTCGCAAATTCAAGGCAAAGGGCACTGTTGAAACGCTACCTGGTCGTGGCAGAAAGAAGATGCTGACTTCGACTGCTGTGCGCTACCTGAAGCGTAGAGTGGAGAGAAGTCCCCGTGTGACTGCTGAGGAACTGAGAAAAGATTTGTCAGATGTGGGTACAGAAGTTTCAGCCCAGACAATAAGACGCACACTGCGTAATGAAGGCCTCCGTGCCAGAACTCCCAGGCGTACCCCCTTGCTGTCTCCAAAGAATAAGAAGAGTCGACTGCAGTATGCCAAAAGCCATGTGGACAAACCACAAAAGTTGTGGGATAGTGTTCTGTGGACTGATGAAACAAAATTAGAACTGTTTGGGCCCATGGATCAACGCTATGTTTGGAGGAGGAAGAACAAGGCCTATGATGAAAAGAACACCTTGCCTACTGTGAAGCATGGTGGAGGGTCAATCATGCTTTGGGGCTGTTTTGCTTCTGCAGGTACAGGGAAGCTTCAGCGTGTGCAAGGTACCATGAATTCTCTTCAGTACCAGGAGATATTGGATGGAAACGTGATGCAGTCCGTCACACACCTGAGGCTTGGGAGACGTTGGACCTTTCAACAGGACAATGATCCCAAGCATACCTCCAAGTCCACTAGAGCATGGTTGCAGAGGAAAGGCTGGAACATTTTGGAGTGGCCATCGCAGTCACCAGACTTAAATCCGATTGAGAACCTCTGGTGGGACTTAAAGAAAGCAGTTGCAGTGCGCAAGCCTAAGAATGTGACTGAACTGGAGGCCTTTGCCCATGAAGAATGGGCGAAGATACCCGTAGATCGCTGCAAGACACTTGTGTCAAGCTATGCTTCACGTTTAAAAGCTGTTATAACTGTAAAAGGATGCTGTACTAAGTACTAAGATTGAATGTCACTTGGGGGTTGAATAAAACTGATAATGCTGTGAGCACAGAAAAGACATTTGTGGTTATTTCATTATAACTGTTATGTTATATTTGTCTGACCTACAAGTGCCTCTTTAATGTAAATGTAAGCAAGATGACTGAATGATCAAAAGCAATGTCAAACTGGCCAAAACACTCAATTTCAGTGGGGGTTGAATAATTTTGGTCACAACTGTAGTTGTATATATAAGGCACTATTTATCTATCAAAAAGTATTTTATAGTATTAAACCTTTCATCGAGTTACTAAATTGCTGTATTTTTACATTTCAAAATACAAAGGGATAATGGTAAAAGAGGTACTTTTGGGTTTAACCAATCATTTTTTTGTATAATTCTCCTTTCAGGGTGCATGGCAGGGGGGTGTCCTATGCCTATATACTTTGGCTAATAGGTGTCCCTCGTTCCCATCTTAGAAAGTCGGGAGGAATGGTAACCAGCATTATAATTTTCACAGCATCTGTTAGTCATTATATATTTACAGACAGAGAGAGGCTGCTGAGATGTATCTTCTTATGTCAGATTCTGCCATTATGTTTTTCATGCACAGTTCAGCCTTGCTGAGAAAAATATAATCCCCTCCAGGTGACCTATTTACATTGCAAGAATTTATACCGACGTTATCTTAGATCCTTACCAGCTTCTGTTCTGTAAATTCTGATTAAAAACTCAGTACAGTTATCCTTTAAAATGGAACAGTTACTGTAAATACACAGATGAAACACATATAGGAGAGTTTTTGTACCCCCTAAAGAATTTGTATTTCTGTCCATCCATTCCTGAGGTTTATACATCTCTGCAATACAGCACAATTGTGTCTCCCTGGCCAGGAGACCAGATTTATCTCTGATGTAGTAAAGTAACAATTACAAGTCTTGTGTCTCCCCCAGCCTGTCATTGGACAGTGATAGGAGATGCAGCAAACTGGTGGGCTCATCCATCTGTCATTCAGCCGTCTTCTCCTATCAGCATGTTACTTGTTAACACATGAGTACTGCAGCACAACTGATTGGCTCATTGTGCTGCTTCTTCCTCTCCCAATCTTAGCTCTGCTGTAAGGGACTGCAAGCATTTAAAAATGAATTAAGTTTTAATTATATATTCAATATTTTAGTTATATAATATTATTTATTATAGTACATACTTTGTTACTGTACAGCCATAGAAGAACAGGTCCATACAATTAACACCAACATGGAGGAGGTACACTCCTTATAATCCAGCATTTTGGAGATCCCATACAATGGGACTTCTTTTTACATCTGTCACAGCAATACTGAGAGACAATAAAAATGTGGCCACTGTGCACTACTTGTATTTGGGGCAGCAGTTGGCCATGCGGCCTTCATGAATTTGACGCATGGCTTGTAACAGCAACTACACCACCAGTGATGTGTCTGAAATGTCTTATTGAATGGCTCCATCTATTGAGTACTGGACCCAGGACCCTGGAGCTGCCATATAGTTATGTTGTCCACTGCCATTAGCAACCAAACTGATATCAGCATTTTTTCTTCCAACAGGCCGCCACGGTGATGGATCATTCTGGCCAGTGGATACCAACTTAATCGACAGAAGTAGTCTGAATGGTAAGTACCTGGTCCTATGTTTCCACAATGTACCTCAAGGTCAAATAAGCAATCACTGCTGTATTTAGAAGATAAGGACTGCTTTACTAGTTCAGCTTTAAGTTGACAGAGTGGAATTGATTATTGTGTAGTTTCAGCAATAATCAATAATAATAATTAAAACAAACCTTGTTAAAGACATTTTTTTTTTGGAAAAATGTAATAAATGCACCCACAGTAATGAAAAATATGTGCATTTTTTTAACTGTTTGCATTGAAGCCTGTAGAGCATTGCAGCCGCAATCAGTGCATCAAGCTTCCACATTGTTTATCACCAGCCCCTGGACTGTAACCCCTTAGTGACAAAGGGTAGCACATGCCTGAGTACAATTTTGCAACTTGGTCATGTGTTATTAAAACCGTACATATCATCGCAACTACACTATATTGCCAGAAGTATTGTTCCCGCCCTTCAAATCTTTGGATTCAGAAGTTCTAATCACCTTCATGGCCAAAGGTGTATACAATCAAGCATCTAGGCATGCAGCCTGCTTCTACAAATATTTGTGAAAGAATGGGTCGCTCTCAGGAGCTCAGTCAATTCAAGCGTGGTCCCGTGATAGGTGGCCACCTGAGTAATAAGTCCATCCGTGACATTTCCTGGCTACTAAATATTCCACGGTCATCTGTTAGTGGGATTATAACAAAGCAGAAGCAACTGGGAACAACAGCAACTGGGCCACCAAGTGGTAGGCCACGTCACATGACAGAGCGGGGTCAGCGCATGCTGAAGCTCACAGTGCGCAGAAGTCAGCAACTGTCTGCAGAGTCAATAGCTAAAGACCTCCAAACTGTAGCCTGCAGATTAGCACAACAACAGTGCATAGAGAGCTTCATGGAATGGGTTTCCATGGCCGAGCAGCTGCATCCAAGCCTTACATCACCAAGTTCAATGCACAGCGGCGGATGCAGTGGTGTAAAGCATGCCGCCACTGTACTCTAGAGCAGTGGAGATGTGTTCTCTGGAGTGATGAATCATGCAATCTGATGGACGTATCTGCAGTTGCCAGGAGAACGGTACTTGCCTGACTGCATTGTGCCAAGTCTAAAGTTTGGTGGAGGGAAGATTATGGTGGGAGATTGTTTTTCAGAGGTTGGGCTTGGCCCCCTAGTTCCAGTGAAGAGAACTCTTAAGGCCTCAGCATACCAAGGCATTTTGAACAATTTCATGCTCCCAACTTTATGGGAACAGTTTGGGGATGGCCCCTTCCTGTTCCAACATGACTGAGCACCAGTGCACAAAGCAAGGTCTATAAAGACATGGAGGAGCCAGTTTGGGGTGGAGGAACTTGACTGTCCTGACGTCAACCTAATAGAACACCTTTGGGATGAATTAAAGTGGAGACTGTGAGCCAGGCCTCCTCCCCGACATCAGTGCCTGGCCTCATAAATGTGCTTCTGGAAGAATGGTCCAACCTTCCCATAGACACCCTCCTAAACCTTGTGGATGGCCTTCCCAGAAGAGTTGAAGCTGTTATAGCTGCAAAGGGCGGGGCCAACTCAATATTGAACCCTACAGACTAAGACTGGGAGGCCATTAATGTTCATGTGCGTGGAAAGGCAGGCGTCCCAATACTTTTGGCAATATAGTGTACTTTGTGCATCTAGGTGAATTACACCTTGTTTTTTCAGGATAAATTAGATTTTCTTTTGGTGATAAATGGTGACAGATATTGAGTTGCATATTTTTAGCTACTACCGTAACCTACCACCAAAGAACAACCCCAGAAAAAATGATCCTACTCCTGATGGTTGAAGTGATAACTCATATGTGTATGAGATGGTATCAAAAAGTTTCTAGACGCCAACAGATGGCAGCACAAGGCTGCATGCACAGTGACAGGGAGCACCAAGCTTTATAAGTCAGTGTGCCAAAAGACCATTCTGTGTACATCAGGAGCTGTGCAATTGGTGCTATTCTGGCCACATACATTACTACGTCTGCTATTTCATCATGGACAGCAAGTTAGAACAAAGAGCAAATGTGAAATTCTGTCTGAAACTAGGCAAATCACTGGATCTCCGCAATGTTGTCTAAATGCAACCTTTGAGCTGGATTTTCATTTTCGGGAAGAGGGCATTTTCTGGGGTTGAGCTTGCTGAAGGTCTTGCTGATCTCGTCGTCTTACAGTGATGTTCTTCGGCTCTTGAGTGTGCCACTCAAAACACCTCGAACAACTCAATGATCACATATAAAAAAGCGGAAAAAATGTATTAATAATTTTTTTCTATATCTATACGCAGATGCTTTGCCTTTTATTTCTGTTTTAAACTGAATGGGTTGTTTTACAAGGTGAGGGTTTACATATGCTTTAATCACATTCAGCTATCAGAATGCATTTTTTGAAAAAGTGCTCCTTTACCGGGTCTCAAAATGAAAAAACGTATTTCCTGTTAAAAATTGAGTGCACAGAGAAAGCAATATTATTTTTTTAAGACAACAGTACTGGGTTAAAAAAAAGTTTTTTTTTTAAATTACATTTTTGCACTGGCAGTTTATAACCAGGGGCGGACTGACAATTCATTGGGCCCCCGGGCAATAGGGGATCATGGGACCCCTGTGTCCTTGCCCAAACTCAAAAAAGCCTATGAAAAAGGTACCAGGGGCATCTCATGGGGCCCCCTACTGACCCTGGGCCCTCGGGCAGCGCCCGAGTTTCCAAATGGTCAGTCCGCCCCTGGTTATAACAATAAATAATAATAATAATAATAATGCTAATAATATACTGTATATAATAATATACCTGAGCAGTGTAACTTTTTCTAACCACATATCAAAAAAAACCTTATATGTTCTTAAAAACAATATAAATATTATTTAGGTATGAAAATTAGTCCTGAAGTTAAAGTCACGTTAACTGGCAAATATTAAATAAAAATGATACAATGACAATAATAATATTAATAGTCATCATCAGGAGCGGACTGACAACTCATGGGGCCCCCTGGCAATAGGGGATCATGGGGCCCCTGTGTCCTTGCCCAAACTCAAAAAAGCCTATGAAAAAGGTACCAGGGGCATCTCATGGGGCCCCCTACTGACCCCGGGCCCTCGGGCAGTGCCCGAATTTGCAAATGGTCAGTCCACCTCTGGTCCAGGGGTGGACTGGCAACTCATGGGGCCCCCGGGCAATAGGGGATTAGGGGGCTTGGTGTCCTTGCCCAAACTCAAGAAAGCCTATGAAAAAGGTACCAGGGGCATCTCATGGGGCCCCCTACTGACCCTGGGCCATTGGGCAGTGCCTGAGTTTCCAAATGATCAGTCCGCCCCTGCCCTGGTCATCATCATACTAATGACAAGACAGCTAAGGGCTAAATGAAAATGAAAAAAAATGGTTTAACTGGTGAAATAAATTGGAAAGACAATTCACTATTATTAATATTTATTTATCCTCACTCACACAAAATATGGGGAATTCTAGTTTGTATAAACATTTATTTACCTTGTTTTGCCTTAAAATATTACTGTGATCTCTGTGACAGGCTTTCTCAGTCTTCACATGCCTCAGGCACCCTTGTGAATAATTACCGAGGAAGGGAGTCTGTGATCTGAGTTGTCTTGTGGCAGCAGTTGTATCAGGCTTGAGGTGCGCCGATGTAAAATAAGAATGTGTGCCGCATCGCAGAGCCATGTATATTCTCTATCACTGTGCATGTATAGTGGATGGGATCGAGGTAATTAGAGCTACACATGTACTAGAATAAAAAAAAAAAACCAACTAAAACAAGATCCACATTTTGGATGAGGATGTTCATCAGTTTTAAAGAGACCGGGACTCTAGAAATTGTGCCAAAAGGCAAACAAAGGATGAGTCAAAAGTTTTCATGTTCTGGACTTACTATGCCTAGTTCTCCATTGGGTCTTTGTGTGGATATGGTCATCTTGGTAGAGGCAAGGCTTTTCTTCCTCATGTCAAAGCTACCCCCTGTTTACTTGTGATCTAATGACTGTTGGGGCTATTTAAAGGAGAAGTATGGCCAAAGAACTTTTTGGTCCTATTTCTCCTATGAATCACAGGAGTGCACTTCGTCTCATTTTTAGCCAACGGCAGGCTAAAGACTAGTGATGGCTGACATTTCTTAGCTGGTCCAGGCTCTGAAAAGATGGCAACTTTAAAGTAAGGATCTACCCAGATGCCTGAACTGTTAGTTGGCAGGCCTCTCGGCATGCTGCTGAGAGCCTGAGCCAGCCACTCCTGCCACCTCCACAGCCCAGCGCTCCAGTGAGCACTGGAGGGGCAGAGCAGAGAGCAGACTGAAGAACTGAGTGATCAGCAGATGCTGCAGCCATCTAGATGAGAATGATTATTTAATTTTTTTCTATTCCTGAACTTTTCTTTTAAGAATCATCAGGAAATGTTAAGGAAGTGCAAATCCACAGAATGAAAGAGGAAGAAGCAGGGAGAACCTTGCACTGCAGTTCTTCAGGCACAGCTTCCTCTCCAGTAAGGAGAACAGTGAGCAGCACAGAAGTGACATAACTAAATCTCACTCCAAGTCTCTTGAAACTAGCTGTTGATCCTAAATGATTTCACACTTATAGTATACATAAATGAGGCTCAAGGCACAGGAGTGCCAAGGAACAGATAGTACACTGCTATTTTGCAGTAAGAAAAGGATGATTGTCAGGGTACTTGCTCAGCCACATTTAACAAATCTAGATGTTCTCTATAACACCGTCACTTTTTGAGTTCACTTTAAGGAGGCCGACTAGGTGTTATATAGACCAAGCAGAGGCAATGTTTTCAGAAAAGTAGGAAAGGGCTAATTTCCTATTCTTATCCTCCCAATGTTCTACCTATACAGGTCATTAATCACTTTATTCAAAGCTTGCAATTCAATAATCTACACAAGCAACATAACTGTGAGGAGACGTTTCTTAATGAAATGCAAATTACAAAGCATTAACCTGGGAATCTGCATTCATCCCCAGTTCCGTACGCATTATTAAAGTGTATCAGGGGTTAGTACAGTTTCATTAAATTAGATCATGATTAACTTCAATATTTAGTGTTATGAGGGTGAATTAAGCACAAATGGCACGTGGGTGTCATCAGGAGGAGATCGGTGTAACTACAATGGTTCACAGTCACAGGTGCTTTCATGGCCGTACAGAGGCAAGGTGAGAGTCTTGTCTCAGGCGGTGTGCTCCAGGGTTAGAGAAGGAAAGGATTTATTTGCTTTGTTGGTGCCTTGCCTGTGGAAAAAGGAAAAAAAAATATGGGGCTTTATCATACTGGTGCAATGAAGTCTTGCTGTCAGTCACTATACACAATTGGGGAGAATTACTAAAACTGGAGAGGGTAAAACCTGGTGCAGCTCTGCATTGAAACCAATCAGCTTCCAGGCTTTAATATCAAAGCTTAATTGAACAAGCTGATGTTAGAAGCCGATTGTCTACCATGCACCAATGCGCCAGATTCTGAGTGCTCATTTTCCACAACAAACTTATTTTTAATTGCAAAATGAAAATTAGGTGAGATTTCACAGTATAGTGTATGTGCATCTCTTGCTGATTTATTTCCTACTTAGTCTTCTTTCCCATCTATCGTGAAAAGGGCAATAGGTCAGTGCACTTTTATTTAATGATGCAGTACATGGCCTTGTGGGTGTGCCGCATCATCTTGATGAACTTTCCTTTATTAGAACTATACTAAATGCATATTATCTACTTTATGATGATGCATTCTTCCATGTGCTGCAACATCAATATAATAAGTGCTCCTTTTTGGTTCATTTATTGGTTAGCTAGGATAGGCAGGGATCCAGAGATGGATGCAGTACATGACCTTGTGGGTGTGCCGCATCATCATGATGAACTTTCCCTTATTAGAACTATACTAAATGCGTATTATCTACTTTATGATGACGCACTCTTCCATGTGCTGCAACATCAATAAAATAGGTGCTCATTTTTGGTTCATTTATTGGTTTGCTAGGATAGGCGGGGATCCAGAGACGGATTCTGTACATGACCTTGTGGGTGTGCCGCATCATCATGATGAACTTTCCCTTATTAGAACTATACTAAATGGTTATTATCTATATTCTGATGATGCATTCTTCCATGTTCTGTAACATCAATATAATAAGTGCTCCTTTTTGGTCCATTCATTGGTTAGCTAGGATGGGCAGGAGACCAGAGTGGGAGAAGGACCCAAGCTACAGATTTGGAAGTTAACTAGTTAACTAGTAACTGGTTCTTTTTCTTTATAGCAAAAAACACATTGCCCTGCACTAGTGAAAAATTAAAAACCAGCTTTCATTGTAATACTCATCAATTCGTGATGAGATCTCCAGTGTCAAGCTTCCTCCTCTAACCAACATACCAGGCCCAACACCAAACTCTACACTCTCCTCCTTCGACCCTGTTACCACCAAGGAAGTTACCGAACTCCTTTCCAAGGCCCACTTCACCACCTGTCCCCTGGATCCTGTCCCCTCACGACTGTTGCAGCCTCCTTCCTGCTCTATCCTAAACTCTCTAACCCACATCTTCAACCTCTCACTCTCCATGGGCACCTTTCCCTCCCCACTCAAACATGCACTGGTTACCTGTTTGAATAACTTAAGACCCATCTCCCTGCTCCCATTTGCCTCCAAGCTTCTCGATCGCCTTGTTCACAACTGTATGAACTGCTACCTCACCGACAACAACCTTCTTGATCCCCGACAGTCTGGCTTCCGCCTACAACATTCCACAGAAACTGCCCTACTAAAACTCACTAATGACCTACTAACTGCTAAAACCAATGGCCATTACTCCATACTCATACTCCTTGACCTTTCCGCTGCCTTTGACCCACCCGTTCCTCCTCAGTAAACTCCACTCCATCGGCCTCCATGACTCTGCTCTCTCCTGGTCCTCCTCTTACCTTTCTCAACGCACTTTCAGTGTCACATACAACTCCTCCTTCTCCGCTCTGCTTCCTCTTTCTGTTGGGGTACCCCAAGGTTCTGTTCTTGGGCCCCTCCTTTTCTCTCTCTATACCTCCTCCCTGGGCCAACTGATAACCTCCCATGGCTTCCAATACCACCTCTATGTTGATGACACCCAGATCTATCTCTCCACTTCCCAGCTCACCCCCTCAATCTCCTCACGTATCACAAATCTACTAAGCGACATATCAGCATGAATGTCACATCACTACTTTAAACTCAATCTTTCAAAAACTGAGCATGTAATATTTCCTCCTCCCCGATCCCCCACTCACGACCTTACCATTAAGATCAACAGCACAACCTTTGGTCCTTCCCCTCATGCCAGGGTGCTAGGCGTAATCCTAGACTCTGACCTCTCCTTTGGGCCCCACATCCACTCACTGGCTAAATCCTGCCGCCTCAACCTCCGGAACATTTCCAAAATCCACCCCTTCCTGACCAATGACACCACAAAACAACTCATCCACGCCTTGGTTATATCCCGCCTCGATTACTGCAACTCCCTCCTCACTGGTCTACCGTTACACAGGCTATCCCCCCTTCAGTCTATTATGAATGCTGCTGCTAGACTCATACACCTTACCAACCGATCAGCAACTGCTGACCCTGTATAATAATAATAATAATAATCTTATATCAAGGGTGATCCAACATTGGTACTTTTTGAGTTGAGCGATACCCACTGTCATTCAATCAATGTTCTGTGAACCCTTGGGGTGTATTATCCTTTCATTATCCCTCTAGGCTCACTGGATATTACTCTATACTAACTTAATATCATTTAGTTTGCACTGCACCCATTTTCTATTTTAATCCACCACCGTATATCCTTCTATTACCTGCATTTGTCATAACTGTAAGATCAAATCATCTTAATGTGCTTACTAACAGCAAATATGCCTCCTGACTTTAGTGATTTCTGTAAGTCAACCATGTTCCTCCGATCAAGTGACCTCCCGTGTCATCCTAGGGAGAATGTCACTAGCACATCGAGGATCACCAATATGGGTCCAAAAGTTTTAATGAACGATCACATAGTTACAGCAAGGCAACGTTTCAGAGTCTCGCAGGACCCCTTCATCAGGCATGCGGTCACATGCCTGATGAAGGGGTCCTGCGAGACTCAGAAATGTTGCCTTGCTGTAGCTATGTGATCGTTCATTAAAACTGTTGGGCCCATATTGGTGATCCTTGGTGTGCTGGTGACATTCTTCCTTGCTGACTCTGTTTAGTTCAAGCCGATGGTCGCTGCAGCACCCACTTATACACACAGCCATTTTTAAAGCAGGAACATGTGCATTTGGATTGTACACTTGCCTCCTGTGTCATCAGTCTTTTTTCCGCACTATCCATAGGGAACCTGTTGCATAAGAAAAATAGGAAAAGATTGCTCCTTGTGCAGTATTAATCAATTAATCATTATTAATTTTGAATTTTATATAAATATATATATATATACAGTATTTAATCTACTGTATATATTGATATAATATGTTGTATATATAATTATATATATAGTATAATATATATCTGATTATTATTATTATTATATAGATACATTTATACATACACACTTACTATTATTATTAGTACTATTATGATGATTGTATATGCAATGTTAAAGCATAACTGAATCCAAGAACACAAAAAAAATCATATTTTGCAACTTACTGTTCCTTTTAGTGTGGTGGCTGCATTTGGTTGCCTTTTTCAGGATGAGAACAATTTTCAGCAAGTACAGAAACTAGCTGTTGATCTTTCCAGTAATTCATTTTATTCCAGTCAGAAGACCTGGAAGCAAAAACAATGTTGTCTTCTTGTGTAAACTACTATTCCCATCACCACCCCTCATGTAATGGAGATGAACAAAGGCAGCTATGTTTGAAGTTTAGCCAGGGAAGCAACTAAGGCCATAGACAGAGCAAATTTCTCTCCTGCAACCATGGGTTGTGGGAAATAACTTTGCTTGATTCCCCCATCCACACAGACAGTGTTTACAGGGGAATCCCTCCCACGGAGCCATTGTGTTCTCCAGACTGAGGGGCGGGGGGAGCTGTTCCCACCAGGAGAACAAAGAGATTATTGTTAGCAGCTATAACAAAAAAAAAGGTTCTAATCCTACACCTACAGTTGATCCAGAGGAAGGAAAAAAACCCAGCAAAGCATGATCCAATTTGCTCCTGCAGGGGGAAAAATTCCTTCCTGATCCCCCGAGAGGCAATCGGATATTCCCTGGATCAACTTTACCTATAAATGTTACATCCAGTTATATTCTGTGTATCTAGGAAAGAATCCAGGACTTTTTTAAAGAAATCCACTGAGCTGGCCAGAACCAACTCTTGAGGGACTCTATTCCACATTCTCACAGCTCTTACTGTGAAAAAACCTTTCTGTGTTTGGAGATTAAATTTATTTTCCACTACACGTTCACTATATGAACCACTGATGCATTTATACATGTTGATCATATCCCCCTTATGTATTATAAATGGAGATCATATCCCCCCTTATGTATTATACATGGAGATCATATCCCCCTTATGTATTATACATGGAGATCATATCCCCCTTAATCTCCTCTTCTCAAGAAAGAATAAATTCAGTTCCTCTAATCTCTCCTCATAGCTGATCTCCTCCATGTCTCTTATCAGTTTGGTTGCCCTTCTCTGTACTTTCTCCAGTTCCCCAATGTTCTTTTTGTGAATTGGTGCCCAAAACTGAGCTGCATATTCCAGATGAGGTGTTACTAATGATTTGTACCGGGGGAAATGATATCTCTCTCTGGAGTCTACACCTCTTCTAATACAAGAGAGGATTTTGCTCACTTTAGAAACCGCAGCTTGGCATTGCATGCCATTATTAAGCTTGTGATCTACCAGAACCCCCAGATCCTTCTCCACCATTGATTCCCCCAGTTGTACCCCCCCCCCCTAGTATGTATGATGCATGCATATTCTTAGCCCCCAAGTGCAGAACCTTACATTTATCAACATTAAACCTCATTTGCCACATAGTTGCCCAATTACACAGAGCATTGAGGTCGGCTTGTAAATTGGAGACATCCTGTAAGGACGTTATTCCACTGCACAGCTTGGTGTCATCTGCAAAGACTGAAATGGGATTTTTAATCCCAGACCCTATATTGTTTATACATATATTAAAAAGTAACATCCCAACACTGAACCTTGGGGTACACCACTGATGAGCCCAGACCATTCAGAGTATGAATCATTAACCACTACTCTCCGAATACGATCCTTTAGCCGGTTTTCTCTCCATTTACATACAGATTTTTCCAAGCCTGTAGACTTTACCTTACACATTAGCCGTGTGTGGGGAACTGTGTCAAACGCTTTTGCAAAATCCAAGTATACCAATTATGGATTAGCAGATGGAGAAATAGAAAAAAGCCTGAAAAAAGGAAAATAATGTAGCCACCACATCTAGGGACTTGTAAACTGCAATATATTAAATTTTTGGGTATATATACAATTTACAGTTTTTTTAAAACATTTGAAACAAGCGTTTCATATACTGTATGTAGAATAACTAATATATCTAAACAGCTGCACACACGTTTCATAGTAGGAGTTATCAAAGTTTTTTTTTTTCTGTATGAAATAATGGAAGCTTGACTGGGTCAAGTTGGAATTGTATTTTTGCCAATAAATGTTGGCACTTAGTGTTATCCCTCCCTCCCATCTCAGCAAGCTGGTAGATAAGTAATAAAAGCTCTTACCATCACTTACTGAGTCTGCATTTGACTGATCAAAGCTAATATTTGGTGGCAAGCAGAGAATTACACTATGTTTTCTCCTACTTCCAGCACCTTAGGAAACTGACTCTTAAATATGAATATAAATTGAAATTCAGGAAATCCATAATGATTAATAAAGACAAATGTATTTTATAATTAGGGGAGGATACAAACAGAGCCTACACAACAGCCTCTGCATGCTTAGCCAAGCTGAAAATTAATATTGCAGCAGGATACTATGTTTAATTTTCTTCAAAATGTCTGTGGGGAAATAAGATATTAATTAAGTGGAGGTTTGTGCAGGATGTGGCAGGAATTCATTGATTGCTACAGATAAATTACTTGCAACCGGTTTTATTTAAAACCGTAGTCAAGTCTCTCTCTGGGGATCCAATATTAGGCGCGGAATCTATAGAAGAACATTTGAGTGGCCTATAATCACAGCATGATCAGAAATTTGCCTGCAGCTACCGCTTTCACTTTGGGCTTATTTATCAACGGAGACAAGTCATAAAATGAATCAATCTTTCCCTCAAATCATCAGGGGTGTCAAATGGCAGTTTGAACAAACATAATGCAGATTTCAACGATCTTCAATTCCAGATATCAAGGAAAGGTTTAATTTTTCCAGGTCATGCTGATAGTCATCATGGATAGAATCTTGGAAAGTCCTGAAAAAGGAAGTAAAAGATAAGCTCTACAAAGTGAAGGAAGTCCTTTTTAATGGCTCGTTTACAGTTGTGGTTGGGAGATGGTAAAAACATGTGGACGAGGTTTTTACGACCATCCCATCGAGACACACATATGCCGCAGCTGCAATGCTTTGCATCATGGCACGGCAAAAATTATCAGTGGGCAGTACCAGGGGCGAACTGACAACTCTTGGGCCCCTGGGCAATAGGGGATCATGGGGCCCCTGTGTCCTTGCCCAAACTCAAAAAACCCTATGAAAAAGGTACCAAGGGAATCTCATGGGGCCCCCTACTGACACCGGGCCCTCGGGCAGTGCCCGAGTTTCCAAATGGTCAGTCCGCCCCTGGTCAGTACCACCTACTGTACACAACCGCAATGGTGCAGGCATTTAGAGGTGAAAACATAACACCTCCTTACCACCTGCCAAATGCTCTCTGAAAAATGTTCCATCCTGAATAATTATTCAGAGGTTGATGCTAGTGTAAATGAGCCCTTAGCCAGTTGTAACAGGAACAGGTTTTCCCACTGGAAGATTTACCCACACCTCTTGTTCTGGTGACAACTTAAAAATTTTGGCTAAAGACAGCTATAAAGCTTCAGAAAGTTTCTGATTCACCCCCACTTATCTAAATAGCTTCTTCATTTCAAATGATTATCTGGAACTTTCCCAAGCAATTATAACCATAAAACTTAAGAGGAACTCGGTTGCTTTAAAAACAAAAATTCTAAAAAAAAAAAACAAACTACAAAAATAAGACACTTATTTTTTTATTTCTCCAGCATGTATTGAGTCTTTGCTTTAGTCTCTACAAGAGCTACAACCTCCATGAGTCTCCCTCTATGGTACCGACCCTACTGTATTGACCTTGGGAGGAACAACAGCAGAATGCAGTGATGGATTGGGCATAAGTAATAGACTTTCCACCAGATGTTGGAGTGTGCCTGCGGTCATTTGTGCCCATTTAGACAAAAGAGCATTTGGGAGGTCAAGTATGAATGCTGGATAGGTCCTGACTACCAATCAGCATTCCAGGTTATCCCAAAGGTATTCAGTTAAGATCAGATCTTTGTGCAGGCCACTTGAGCTCCAAAATTTGTCAAACCATGTCTTATTAATCGGCATTCCAGTTTGTTGTAAAGTTGTTCAGTTAAGGTCAGATCTCTGTGTAGGCCAGTTGAGATTCAAAACTTGTCAAATCATACCTTTCAGGACCCGATTTTGTGCACCTGAGCTCAGTAATTTGGGGTTTCCACATTTTGACCAGAAAACGTAAGAAACAGAGCAATCTTAGCAACTAAGATTTGTCTGTATCCAAAAACATTTAAATTAAATTTAAAAATCATTTGGCAGATACAATGTTTTTTTCTGGAGTTGCACTTAATGTTCAAATCAGCTATCCTGCTGCATTACACCATGGCTGATGAAGCCCATCCAAAATTTTGAGTCTTTGGAAGGGTTAATGTTAACATTTGTATTCCACTTTTCTCTTATGAGCCAAACTTAATGTCATTTTGAGAAAATGTTACTTTAAGGGCTGATTTTGAAATGCCAGTAATAAGCCAACATTTCTCAATTCGGTCTGCCTTCAACCAGCCCTTTCAACATTGCACAAAACAGAAGATCGAGGCTGCTTTTTGAAGATATTCTTTTTCTTGATGAGATAAAGGGAAGCATTTGAAACTTGGCTCTGTGCACCTGAGCTCGGTAATTTGGGGTTTCTACATTTAGGCCATAGAGTGTAGGAAACAGCAAAGTGATCTTAGTAACTATGATGTATCTGTATCTAAAAAATGGCTGGTAAAATGTTCAAATCTGTGGCATATACAGTAGTTTTCCTGGAGTTGTACTTTAATTATTAAACCTCATTGTGCATCCTATCACGTTAGGCCATGGAAGATGAGGCCCATACAAAATTTCAAGTCTTTGGAAGGGTTAACATAACATTTGCATTCCACATTTCTCTTATGAGCCCAGCTTGAATGTCATTTTGAGAAAATGTTACTTTAATGGCTGATTCTGAAATGCCAGTAATAAGCCAACATTTCTCTGTCAGTCCTGTGTGCCTTCAACCAGCCTTTCAACTTCCCACAAAACAGAAGAACGTGGCTGCTTTTGAAGAGTTTCTCTTCTTCTTGATGAGATAAAGGGAAGCATTTGAAATCAGGTTTCTTTATTCTTCATCTCCCTGTGTAAATGTAGATTCATCATAAAGGAGAGGGGCATTTGTCTGGGAAGGACTCTGGTAAATGAGCAGCGGAAATGAGCTTATGCAGGATCCGACATGAAATGATGTTGGCCTCCTATGAAATGTTTTGCTTGTGGCAAGAAAGAACCTTAGCTACTCGTGCATGTTTTATGAAAGTAGAGACAGTGTTAACATTTTGTTTTGGTTTTAAGAGGAACACAAGGCAACCCCTATCCTGGGTTTAAGAATACCAACAACATAATCCTAGACCCAGTTATTTTCTCCCCTTTACATGTCCATAGCATCATGGTTGCTGTACAAAACTCAGGATGTTGAAGAATCTTTCATGTCCAGATATTTGTTGCAATAAGTCAGGGGTCTCTGAACTCTTTAAACAAAGGGCCAGCTAACTCATTCAGACTTTAGGGGGCCAGACTGTGACCTGTGGGGATAGAAAATGTCCCTGTATTAGCAAAAGTAAGCAATGCTCTAGACTTTGTTGTCAGTAAGAGTTAAAAAACTAGCACAGTAGGAGGCGTAAAAATGCCCCATCAGAGGTGTAGCTTGAAGCTTGTGGGCCCCAATGCAAAAGTTGACCTGGGGCCCTCCCACTACCACCCACCACTTCCACCACACAGGGGCCCAAGCAGCAGAAACAGTAACCCAGACAGGAGAGGTGACAGGGAGGCATATACAGCAACTGATCTCCATGTTCCTCCATACAGCCACTGAACACCGGCAGAAGGGAGAGGAGGAGGCCAGGCTTTCAGCAGCTGCAGAAAGAAAACTAAGTGGATTGGTTCCTGTAAATACTGTCCCCATTGCCCCTCCTGTCCAGGTGTAATATGACAGGGAGCCCACACGGGCCCCCTGGAGCATGGGTAGGGTCACCATTGTGACCCCTGTGACCTCTGTTGCTATGCCATTATGCCCAATAATTGGTATCAGTGGGAGGATTAGTGTCCGATTACCAGTGTCAATGTTCCCCAAGGGTCATATAAAGTCTAGCAAAGGGTCACAATATGAAAACATTTGCAATGGCCAATTCCAAACGCCTGCATTGGAACCCAAAAGAGTTTAGCTAGCCTTGGAGCCAAAATTGGCCGGGTATCAATATGAATAAGTCAAAATAAATTCTGAATATAAATTGATATGAGCCGAGCATGACAATGCACACGGGGGGCTTGGAAATATACTGAAACACATTACACATAAATCACATTAAATGTGAATATCGTTTTTACATCAATATTGGATGAAAGTCCATAGCGCAGCATCACTGCAGACATCAAGGTCTTCTCATAAATCTGTTACACCGAAAATATACGTCAAAACAACTTAAAGACAATGTGCAGCTTATTTGACAGATGAGCGGTGCAGTTTGCTGAATGTGCAGATGCCATTTTGACCGTTAAGCTTTTATACGCAATTTATTTTGTTTTTGTATTTTGCTTAAGTACCTGAGAACATGCCATATTGAAGGAGAACTCTGTTCAGAATACAGATCACCAATAAAGGTCTAAAATTTCAGAATATGCACACCTAAATGTCATCCTAAGCTGCAGCAAACCCAACAAAGGTTACATATAAGTTTCCAGGAAAGTTGTATGGACATCTGATGGTGCAGGTATAATGGTTTGGAGAAGGACCATAGTTAGACATCATGCTAAAGAACTCTAGACCACCTCAATGATGACCCCCCCCCCCCCTTTTGTTCAAAGCTCTAATGCTTTTGTCATGTGGTTGTCTTAGTCAAAATGAATGCTTGTATGCTGTATTAGAGGCCATCAAACAAGAAAAATGAGCTCATGTCTTATGAACTTTAACCACTTAAGGACTGCCTGCCACCCGCAATGTGCTGTGGATGGGCGGCCTGTACAGGCACAGCAACGTGCCTGTACATCACTGGCCTCTTCTGAGTACAGGGCATGCAGGGGCCGACTGACCATTTGGAAACTCGGGCACTGCCCGAGGGCCCAGGGTCAGTAGGGGGCCCCATGAGATGCCCCTGGTACCTTTTTCATAGGCTTTTTTGAGTTTGGGCAAGGACACAGACCCCCATGATCCCCTATTGCCCAGGGCCCCATGATTTGGCAGTCCGCTCCTGAGGGCATGTGTGCCCCCACCTGCTGGCTCCTTCTGTGATTGTACACATGGTGAGTTTGTCAGCAGATGATTCATGGCTGGGACTTGCTGATCAGCTGTGTCCAATCACAGCCCACAGCCCTGTGTTGACAATCAACACAGGGCTCTGTTCAGAGGACGATCCCTGCAAAACAGGGAGAAGGAACAAAGATATTTTTAGTAAAAAGTAGCTCATAATACACACATTTACACTTGTTGGGCACACTCCTAACTCCATATCAGTGTATTAGTGTCACTGGAAATGTTAGTGTCAGTTAGTTAGTTCCCACCCACTGTCAGTTAGTGTCAGATTGCCGCTCATCACAGTCTCACAGCTGATCATCGCCATTAGTAGTATAAAAAAAAAATCTGGTGTATATACCATAGTTTGTAGATGCTATAACCACTTTTGGGCCACCCGCCTGCAATGTACTGCGGATGGGCGGCAGCTACAGGACTAGCGACATACCCTTACATTGCTGCTCTTTTGCCAAAACAGGAGGGCGTTATGTACCTCAGCGGGCATGCAACCCTCACCTTGCCATGTCCACCGGACACAGCGGAATGAGAAACCTGGTAATCTGGACCCGGCAATGATGTGATCGCATTTGTCATTACAATGACAAAAACGCTTTTTTAAATCAATCTGATTCATAATAGCTTTGCATCTGTTCCTGGAGAGCTGTGATTGGTCCACAGCTCTCACATGGCACATGGGGCCAATCACAGCACCCTGTACCATGTGACCAGCTGGAGTCAATCACAGATCACTATTATATTGAACTGTCATGAACCTAACACATTCATAAATGTTCAAAGCAAGCTTTGCATTGCAGAGCAATAATCTTCACTGCTCCTGCAATGCAAAGTGTAAAAAAAAAAAAAATCCCCGATCACCCCCCAGAGTAGTACAGTGTGGTAACATTGCACTTCTCTGATGAAAGTATTTAAACAAAATATAGGGGAAAAAAGAAAAGGAATTGTAATGTTTAAAAAAAAAATATTGAGAGAATTTTTTTTTTCAACTACTTACCGCATGCCAGCCAGCAATGTGCGGGCAAGCAACAGCTCTGGGCAAAGAAACGTAATATTACGTCACTTTCTATTGTGCATGCGTCCCCCACTGCCCCCTATGCCATTCAGGGAGAGAACAATGAACACCAGGGCACTGAATACAAGCACTACATTTCACATACACATTAGATTAGCACATTTAACTCTTTGATCGCCCCTATTAACCCTTTGTTTGCCCCATCACCCAGCCAGTGCCATTACTACAGTGTCAGTTTATAGAATTTTTCACTGATCACTAGAGATGAGCGAATCGAACCAGGCGAACCGGAATTCGAGTCGAATTTCAGGAAATATTCGATTCGCGGCGAAACCGAAATTTTGCCTACTTCGGGTGCGCGAATCGAACATTTCCCGATCAGCCGGCAAAAGTGTCCCTGCAGTGAGCTCCGCTATTTCTGACAGTTCTCTGACAGAAGGAACACATGTTTAGCGGTTGAAACATTGTATCTATTAGTTTACATTTAGGATACAGATGTTTCAACCACTGTTCATGTGAAGAAGCTGTGAGAGAACTGTCAGAAATAGAGGAACTCTGCACATACACTTTTTGCCGGCTTGGAATTATTCTTCTTTTCATCCTACTTCTTCTTCTTCTTCATCTTCATCCTCAGAAGAAGAGGATGAGGATGAGGATGAAGAAGAAGAAGAAGAAGTAGGATGAAAAGAAGAATAATTCCAAGCCGGCAAAAAGTGTATGTGCAGAGTTCCTCTATTTCTGACAGTTCTCTCACAGCTTCTTCACATGTACAGCGGTTGAAACATCTGTATCCTAAATGGAAACTAATAGATACAATTTGTATCTATTAGTTTCCATTTAGGATACAGATGTTTCAACCGCTGTACATGTGAAGAAGCTGTGAGAGAACTGTCAGAAATAGAGGAACTCTGCACATACACTTTTTGCCGGCTTGGAATTATTCTTCTTTTCATCCTACTTCTTCTTCTTCTTCTTCTTCATCCTCATCCTCATCCTCTTCTTCTGAGGATGAGGATGAGGATGAAGAAGAAGAAGAAGCAGTAGGATGAAAATAAGAATAATTCCAAGCCGGCAAAAAGTGTATGTGCAGAGTTCCTCTATTCTGCAGATACACTTAGAGGAGCTCTGCACATACACTTTTTGCCTGTTTGGAATTAATCTTATTTTCATCCTACTTCTTCTTCTTCTTCTTCTTCTTTATCCTCATCCTCAGAAGAAGAAGAAGAGGATGAAGAAGAAGAAGAAGAAGTAGGATGAAAATAAGAATAATTGCAAGCCGGCAAAAAGTGTATGTGCAGAGTTCCTCTATTCTGCAGATACACTTAGAGGAGCTCTGCACATACACTTTTTGCCGGCTTGGAATTAATTTTATTTTCATCCTACTTCTTCTTCTTCTTCTTCTTCTTCATCCTCATCCTCATCCTCAGAAGAAGAAGAAGAGGATGAGGATGAGGATGAAGAAGAAGAAGAAGAAGAAGAAGAAGTAGGATGAAAATAAGAATAATTCCAAGCCGGCAAAAAGTGTATGTGCAGAGCTCCTCTAAGTGTATCTGCAGAGCTCCTCTAAGTGTATCTGCAGAATAGAGGAACTCTGCACATACACTTTTTGCCGGAAACCGCTGTATGGAGGGAATGTCATGGAACTGTCAGAAATAGACTATTAATGACAGTTCTGGGACTGTCCTTCCATACAGCGGTTGAAACATTGTATGTATTTGTTTCCATAAATGGATCCATTTATGGAAACAAATACATACAATGTTTCAACCGCTGTATGGAAGGACAGTCCCAGAACTGTCATAAATAGTCTATTTCTGACAGTTCTATGACATTCCCTCCATACAGCGGTTGAAACAGCTGTATGGAGTGAATGTCCCAGAACTGTCAGAAATAGACTATTTCTGACAGTTCTGGGACATTCACTCCATACAGCGGTTGAAACATTGTATCTATTTTTTTCCATAAATGACATTCTGCAGATACACTTAGAGGAGCGCTGCAGATACACTTTTTGCCGGCTTGGAATTATTCTTATTTTCATCCTACTTCTTCTTTTTCTTCTTATGAGGATGAGGATGAAGAAGAAGAAGTAGGATGAAAATAAGATTAATTCCAAGCCGGCAAAAAGTGTATCTGCAGCGCTCCTCTAAGTGTATTTGCAGAATGTCATTTATGGAAAAAAATAGATACAATGTTTCAACCGCTGTATGGAAGGACAGTCCCAGAACTGTCATAAATAGTCTATTTCTGACAGTTCTGGGACATTCACTCCATACAGCTGTTTCAACCGCTGTATGGAGGGAATGTCATAGAACTGTCAGAAATAGACTATTAATGACAGTTCTGGGACTGTCCTTCCATACAGCGGTTGAAACATTGTATGTATTTGTTTCCATAAATGGTTGAAACATTGTATGTATTTGTTTCCATAAATGGATCCATTTATGGAAACAAATACATACAATGTTTCAACCGCTGCATGGAAGGACAGTCCCAGAACTGTCATTAATAGTCTATTTCTGACAGTTCCATGACATTCCCTCCATACAGCGGTTGAAACAGCTGTATGGAGTGATTGTCCCAGAACTGTCAGAAACAGTCTATTTCTGACAGTTCTGGGACATTCACTCCATACAGCTGTTTCAACCGCTGTATGGAGGGAATGTCATGGAACTGTCAGAAATAGACTATTAATGACAGTTCTGGGACTGTCCTTCCATACAGCGGTTGAAACATTGTATGTATTTGTTTCCATAAATGGATCCATTTATGGAAACAAATACATACAATGTTTCAACCATTTATGGAAACAAATACATACAATGTTTCAACCGCTGTATGGAAGGACAGTCCCAGAACTGTCATTAATAGTCTATTTCTGACAGTTCTATGACATTCCCTCCATACAGCGGTTGAAACAGCTGTATGGAGTGAATGTCCCAGAACTGTCGGAAATAGACTATTTATGACAGTTCTGGGACTGTCCTTCCATACAGCGGTTGAAACATTGTATCTATTTTTTTCCATAAATGACATTCTGCAAATACACTTAGAGGAGCGCTGCAGATACACTTTTTGCCGGCTTGGAATTAATCTTATTTTCATCCTACTTCTTCTTCTTCATCCTCATCCTCATAAGAAGAAAAAGAAGAAGTAGGATGAAAATAAGAATAATTCCAAGCCGGCAAAAAGTGTATCTGCAGCGCTCCTCTAAGTGTATCTGCAGAATGTCATTTATGGAAAAAAATAGATACAATGTTTCAACCGCTGTATGGAGTGAATGTCCCAGAACTGTCATAAATAGTCTATTTCTGACAGTTCTGGGACATTCACTCCATACAGCTGTTTCAACCGCTGTATGGAGGGAATGTCATAGAACTGTCAGAAATAGACAGAAACTGTCACAGAACTGTCCTTCTTCTCATCCTTCTTCTTCTCATCCTTCTTCTCATCCTTCTTCTCATCCTTCTCCTTCTTCTCATCCTTCTCCTTCTTCTCATCCTTCTCCTTCTCCTTCTTCTCATCCTTCTCCTTCTCCTTCTTCTCATCCTTCTCCTTCTTCTCATCCTTCTCCTTCTCCTTCTTCTCATCCTTCTCCTTCTCCTTCTTCTCATCCTTCTCCTTCTCCTTCTTCTCATCCTTCTCCTTCTCCTTCTTCTCATCCTTCTCCTTCTCCTTCTTCTCATCCTTCTCCTTCTCCTCATCCTTCTCCTTCTCCTTCTTCTCATCCTTCTCCTTCTCCTTCTTCTCATCCTTCTCCTTCTCCATCTTCTCATCCTTCTCCTTTTCCTTCTTCTCATCCTTCTCCTTCTCCTTCTCCTTCTTCTCATCCTTCTCCTTCTTCTCATCCTTCTCCTTCTTCTCATCCTTCTCCTTCTCCTTCTTCTCATCCTTCTCCTTCTTCTCATCCTTCTCCTTCTTCTCATCCTTCTCCTTCTTCTCATCCTTCTCCTTCTCCTCATCCTTCTCCTTCTCCTCATCCTTCTCCTTCTTCTCATCCTTCTCCTTCTCCTTCTTCTCATCCTTCTCCTTCTCCTTCTTCTCATCCTTCTCCTTCTCCATCTTCTCATCCTTCTCCTTCTCCTTCTTCTCATCCTTCTCCTTCTTCTCATCCTTCTCCTTCTCCTTCTTCTCATCCTTCTCCTTCTTCTCATCCTTCTCCTTCTTCTCATCCTTCTCCTTCTCCTTCTTCTCATCCTTCTCCTTCTCCTTCTTCTCATCCTTCTCCTTCTCCTTCTTCTCATCCTTCTCCTTCTTCTCATCCTTCTCCTTCTCCTTCTCTTTCCTCATCTCCAAGGGCATTTAAATTAAAGGTACAGTGTTCTGCACTAATTTAAAGGCTCTCTGAAGCCTAGAAACCCTTTTTATAAGTCATCTTCGTAGCGAAGAAATTCGCATCGAATCGAATTTCACACTGGAATTCGCCGAATCAGCCGAATCGAATTTTTGAGAAATTCGCTCATCTCTACTGATCACTGTATTACTGTAGGCTGTGTACCGGGGTGGGCTCCCCAGGATACAGTGAAGTCACGAACAAGGAAAGCAACCCCAACACCAGCTTTTACCACAACAGAATTTTACTTAGATGTGGCAAATAAACACAACCACAAATGCTAGAAACATACAATAAATTTACATACACCCAGCCCAAAGGCTGAGACCCTTGTGCTGCACAGCACGGCGCCTTCTGATGGATGAAGGTAAAAGGTGTAGTAATTTACCTACTGGGGGGAAAACTAAGCTGCCACACCTTACCTGTTATTACCCTACAAGAGCAGGAATCAGTGTATGGATGTACGGTATGGGCTAGCCTGCGGTGCAGCACAACAGCTTACAATCTTACACAAATCTACAGTATTCCCCCTCCCATAACTGGTCCTGTAGCACGTGCCTGAGTATTCCTTCTGAGCAAAACGCCAGTCTGGCTTGAATTTGTGGGATGTTATCAGCCCTCCAATGCGAAATGTCACTTTAAGTTATGGAGTCCTTCCAATGATCAGTAATAACACTTGTGGCCTGACACAAACAGAGACCCTAACTAACTAACTATAGGCCTGGCCTCAGTCTCTAGGCGCCAACACTGAAATGAGGTGCGTGCAGGATCTTACCGACCCGTGTCTGCTTTGCATCCGATGGTGACTCTGAACAGAACAAATGTCTCTCCAACAAGCATGCGGTATCGCAGTGTATGTTACTTTGTTCCTCTGCTCTCATCAGCATTCCTGGCAGCAATCTTTCTTTCTCTGAACAGGATCAGGGTCTTGGACACGATCAGCTTCACTTAGCTGCAGCTCTGGTTACTGAGGGATGCTCTCACACCTGGATGCCATCAGATTCTCTGCTCACACAGCTCCTGCATTCACCATCCACCAAACATGGCTGATGTCTCTCTTCTTCCTGTTCCTTCAACTCTGTGTGAAAACCCCACCTTTTCATGAATATAGAAATATCTATGCAGTCTGAGGCTGTGTTAGGAAAACAGTGGCATCTTGTGGCCAAACCTCAGAATGTCAGTCCCGAACATTTAATTTACTCCACACAATAATTTACTGCACACAAACAGTGTTCAAACAAGGAGAGCTGTTTCCCCATCTCACATTACTGCCACTTGCGACATCAGATGACATCAGTTAGCGCCCCTCCCAGCCAGGACCAGCTAGCGTTAAATTGCCCGCACACTATCACACTCACACTATAGGTCGCTGATCACTGCCATTACTAGTATAGTGTTTGTACAGATCAATATATTGAGCACGAACAGAACTATACTAGTGCCTCCTTTATATAGTGTCCCCAAAAACGCACTGTTAGCAGGATTGGCCCCATTGACTGCCAGCACTAACGTTTAGCCCCTCCGCTGTTTTTCACTGAAGATTAGTATTAGTTGATTGTGGGCCAAAGCAATTTATATGCACAACAATACATCGCCGCCCACCCAAATTCAGCTTACCAGACAATTTGCATGGAAATCTATCACGGCTTCTGAATCTAAAACTTTTTTGGGCCTAACACTCAACATGGGCATTGCAAAAAAGAATGAATTGGTCCACAGACCCGATTCATCATATCCCCATGTTCTCTGCTGTTACATATATGCCCAACATAGACTAGCAATGTACTGGTATTTGCTGGACTTTGAGTGGTTATACCAGGATGACGCCTTCAGCTACAGGTATCATTCTGGAACTGTTTTTTTCAGCTGCTTGTCAGCTTTAATGTAAAAACAATACTAGCTGGTAATTAGTCACTGGATTGCTTTTACAAGCAGGGGGACAGGACTACCCCACCCTTCCTGCCACCTTCCATCGTTTTCTTTGGCTCTCCTGTCCCACAGGGAAACCCAAAAATGCGACCGGCAGTTCTGGTGGCTGACAATAAAGCTGATCAGAGACTAGAATGCCTCCAATCATCTCTATGGTCTAAGAGACCGGAAGCCACATGCATTTCTATTTCGCCAGATATAAACAGCACCATTGTAAAATTGGGAAAGCATCTGATCACACCAATCTTGGTGTGAACAGATGCTTTAAGGGCAGAGGAGAGATCTAGAGTCTAAAAGACCCCAGATTTCTCAGAAAAGAGTACCAATCACTGCCTATTGTTATCACAGGGGATATTTATATTCCCTATGATGTCAAGAAACATGATCAAAAAAAAAAATTAAAGGGATGGTGTAAAAATAATTTTACAAAAGCAAAATAAATAATTAGAAAAAAAAATCACCCCCACCCCCATCTCCGTACTTGCGTGCAAAGGCAAACGCAAATGGCGGTCTCATGGCGGTATGTAAATAGATATTGCACCATGCATGTGAGGTATCACTGCAAAAGTCAGATCGAGGGCAGTGATTCTAGCACTAGACCTCCTGTGTAAGTCTAAAGTGGTGACCTGTAAAGGCTTTTAAAGTATTGCCTATGGATATTTAAAATTTACGTAATTTTAAAGCATTTCATGTTTGGTATCCATTTACTTGTCGTGACATCATCTTTTATATTTTATCAAACAATTGGGTAATATATTGTGTTTTTGCGCATTAAAATGCTAAAAAGTGTATTTTTTTCCAAAAAATTTGCGTTTGAAAAATTGCTGCGCAATTACTGTGTGACATAAAAAATTTCAACACCCTCTAATTCTCTAGGGCAGGGGTAGGCAACCTGTGGCTCTCCAGCTGTTGCAGGACTAAAAGTTCCATCATGCCTCTGCAAGTCATAGCTGTAACTGTCAGTTTTGTAATGTTGCAATGCCTCATGGGAAATGTAGTTCCACAACAGCTGGAGAGCCGCAGGTTGCCTACCCCTGCTCTAGGGCCTCTGCTTTAAAAAAACAAATAATGTTTGGGGGTTATTTCATGTAAACAAAAAGTGTCAGAAAAGGCTTGGTCTTCAAGCGTGTCTGAAATGCCAAGATAGTAGAAGCACCCCCCAAGACCCTTTTTGGAATGTAGACACTCCATGATATTTGCTAAGAGGCATTATGAGTATTTTTCAGATCTCATTTGTTGCTTCATGTTTTTTGGAAAACTAAGAAAGAAAACAAAAGTGTATTTTTTCTTTCTTTTCTTTTATTCTTTTTCAAAACCCTGTGACAAAACTTATATCTGCAAAATACTCACCATGCCTCTTATCAAATTCTTTGGGGTGTCTACTTTCCAAAAAGGGGTCATTTATCGGGTGTTTGTACTATCCTGGCATTTTAGGGCCTCCGAAGCTGTGATAGGTAGTGTGGAAGTAATATGAGGAAATATGCCCTTTGAAAGCCTGGAGGTGGTCAATGGATTTTGAGGGCCTGTATGTTGATAGACTGCCAAAAAGTCTCTCACATGTGGTATCCCCATACTCTGGAGAAGTAGCAGAATGTGTTTTGGGGTGTTATTCCAGATATAGCCAATTACATACGTGAGCAATATATCATATAAGTGACAACTTAGTGTAAAAAAAAAATTTAATTTTCCAAAAATTTGTGGCAAAAAAATAAAATGTCTACTTTCCCAAAAAAGGGTCATTTGTGTGGTTTTTGTACTTCCCTGGCATTTTAGCACCTCAAGAAATGTTATAGGCGGTCAGAAAGTAGAAGCTACATAAATTCCAATTTACATATCATAGTTTTTAGATGCTATAACTTTCACACAAACCAATTATTATACATGTATTGGGTTTTTTCTTTACCAAAGACATGTAGCAGAATAAATTTTGGCCTAAATTTATGACTAACTTTGAGTTTACTATATATTTTTTATAACCGAAAGTAAAAAAATATAGATTTTTTTTCAAAATGTTCAGTCTTTTTTTGTTTACACCGCAAAAAAATTTGTTTGGGTACAGCATTGCATGACAGTTACCAGTTGAAATAGCGCAGTGCCCAATAGCAAAATATGGCTTGGTTATTAAGGGGGGGTAAATCTTCTGGAGGGCAAGTGAATAACTTTCATTTAAACCAATCAATATACACCTATTGTGATTTTTTTTATCAAAGACATGTAGCAGCAGGGGCGGACTGATCATTTGGAAACTCGGGCACTGCCCGAGGGCCCGGGGTCAGTAGGGGGCCCCATGAGATGCCCCTGGTACCTTTTTCATAGGCTTTTTTGAGTTTGGGCAAGGACACAGGGGCCCCATGATCCCCTATTGCCTGGGGGCCCCATGAGTTGTCAGTCCACCCCTGCATGTAGCAGAATACATTTTGGCCTAAATTTAGGAAGAAATTCAATACGATTAAAATTTTTTAATTGCATATGTTGTATTTATTTTTGGTCTTTTATTGTTTATATAAGTAAAAAATAAAAAAACAGTGGTGCTCAAATACCACCAAAAGAAAGCTTTATTTGTGTGAATTAAATTATATAAATTTTGTTTGGGTACAGTGTTGCATAACCGCAAAATTATAAAGTAGCGCAGTGCTACATAGAAAAAAATGGCCAGGTCATAAAGGGGGTAAAACCTTTTGAAGCTGAAGTGGATAAAGAACCTTGTGACTCCTCTTGATATTTTCCCTCCCCTTTCAGTTCTCTTGTATATTTTGGTCCTAAAAGTCCAGAGGAGGACAAAAGAGCAAGAAGTCCTCACAATTTGTATATTATTTATATTTCAAAGCTTGGTTCTAACCTTACCACCCTAGACTGTGTCCACTGCCTTACAGCCCTGGTTAAGGGAGGACTTTGTGTTGAATTGAATGACATTCTGTTGTATGTACAGATCACAACCAGAGAAATTGAGCTGTGGACAGGTATTAATTGCAGATGCAAGCCAAGATCTTTTATGGGTTGCATTTTCTGCCAACAGTCAATCACAAAAGTCAATGTTAATTCGCATGGCAGTGTATTTTTAGATTCCTTGTTGAAAGGCTGAAGTGGAGAAACCATTTTTTCCTTTTTATTCTCCACAAACCAAAATTCCTATCTGTGATCATTTAACAATTGGTTATCTGTTACTTTTTTCACATTCTAGAGCCTCCCATTGGACAGATGCATCCGCCGCATGGCGTCACCCCGCAGAAGAACAGCAATCTCCTGGTCATCATTGTGGTTACTGTCGGAGCAATCACTATTTTGGTGGTAGTCATAGTAGCCGTGATCTGCACAAGGAGGTCGTCTGCACAGCAAAGGAAGTACGTAACTTTTTGGTCAATCACTTTAAATAATTAAACTCAGCTGAGAAAATCCTTCTATGAATGAGGCTACAACAGTTCCATAGCACAAATTTATGATGACAATATATATATATCTAACGCATGATGTCAAGAACCAATTGTAAGAGGATGCTGTATATATAAAGAGAACAGTACAAAAAATGGCCACTGCCCCAGTCTATAACTGACCTTTGCAGCAAGGAGCACATGGAAGGGCAACACATGTCAAACAACTGCCCTTGGTCTATCCATTAAATACATGTGCCTCTACTATGGGGGCTCTTAAAATTGGAGAGTTAGGAACTACAGAATACTGGGGTGCCATGACGAGACTCTGTAGCTTATGCATGTATTTGCAAATGTGTTCTAATTAAACCCCTGTTTTTAACACATACTGTTAGACAGGTTAATTTGGTTTGTTTGCAGGCTGGCTGGCAAGTTAGAGCTGGGAAGTTTTCTTTTTTGTTGTTTGACATATATAAATAGAATCCTAAAACAATTGAAGCAACTAGCACACACTCTGTCAAATTTCCATGTTCGATCCCTAGTGCATTGTAGTAGTCCCCACATAGACCTGATGATTCTAGGGAGGTCCATCTAATGTGTATTTAAGTCTCAGCTCCAGGCTGAACCTTTTTTGTTTTAGCGCTTGATAAAGTGGATAAGTGTCAAAACTTGTCAAGTTTTTATTGTGTTCTGTCTCCTATTTGCTGCAAATTCCATTGAAATCCACGGAGGACTATTATTTTTATTAAGTTTTGACCATTTCTATGGCCAACTATTGTGAAACAGCAGGCAATGCTGAATATTGCCATGAGGAACATGTACCAATGCCAATTTTACAAGTATAATAAAGACTATCTCCTACTTACCTACACAGAAAGGTGCCAACACACACTGACAATACGGCTGCCATAAGCCCACCCTTTAAAGAAAAAGAGCTGGGCTATCCAATCATATAAACTATTGGTTCTTGTGACTCATCTGACCAGCTGTGTACTGCATTATAGTTTGTTCCTGATAGCTGGCAGCAAATCTGCCATGTTTTAAGCCAATGGTTTACAGTTCACCATAAATACATGGTAGAAGGGAACCCCACACCTCATCCCTAGTCTTTAATCCTCGTACATCCATTGCCAGACTGTGTATATTCTGCAGATATAGAGATTGGCTTTGGATTGAACCCAGGGGCGGACTGACCATTTGGAAACTCGGGCACTGCCCAAGGGCCCAGGGTTAGTAGGGGGCCCATGAGATGCCCTTGGTACCTTTTTCATAGGCTTTTTTTGAGTTTGGGCAAGGACACAGGGGCCCCATGATCCCCTATTGCCCGGGGCCCCCATGAGTTGTCAGTCCGCCCCTGATTGAACCAATATGGTCAGTACAATAGTTGCTGCCTGTATTTGATCCTCTTATAGCCAAACTGTATTTACAAGAGATTGACATTGGATTGAACCAATATGGTCAGTACAATAGTTGCTGCCTGTATTTGATTCTCGTATAGCCAGACTATATATATTCTTCAGATGCAGAGAGGTTGGCTTAGGGTTAAACCTATATGCTTAGCACAATAATTGCCGCCTGTATTTGATCCTCTTACAGCCATTGCCATAGACTCTATAGAGTTGATTTGTTTTAGGCAAATAGGCTGCTTACTTTGCAATGGAAGTTACACTTTGCAAGGGAATTTGCCCCTTAGCTTAGTGAACGTTCACTTTGCAAAGAATACCCAACCACATTTCCTAATTACACAGAATATAACTGGATACTAGTATTTATAGGTAAAATTGATCCAAGGAATATCTGATTGCCTTATGGGGGATCAGGAAGGATTTTTTTCCCCTGCTGGAGCAAATTGGATCATGCTTTATTGGAGTTGTTTTTGCCTTCCACTGGATCAACTGTGGGTATAGGATAGTGTACTGTATATGGAGGTTTTCTATTTGTATGTGTTGTTTTTCTTTTATTATGTGTTTTTTTCCCTGTTGGTTGAACTGAATCGACTTGTGTCTTCTTTTTCCATCCAGAAGAACTATGTAACTATGTAACATGCAAGGAGAATAAAAAAAAAACTATATTTGCTTGCACATACGGTAATTAATAATGGAAGTCAGCAGAACTTCACCCCATTTAAGCTCTGAGGAAAATTCCTTTGCAAAGTTTACAGCCTGTTTGCCTTTAGTAAATACACCTCTATATATACTTCCAATATAGAGAGATTGGTATTGGGTTAAACCAGTGTTTCTCAACTCCAGTCCTCATGGACCCCCAACAGGTCATGTTTTCAGGATTTCCATTATTTTGCACAGGTGATTTGATCAGTTTCACTGCCTTAGTAATTACCACAGCTGTTTCATCTGAGGGAAATCCTGAAAACATGACCTGTTGGGTGTCCATGAGGACTGGAGTTGAGAAACACTGGGTTAAACCAATATGCCTAGTATTATAGTTGCTGCCTGTGTTTGATCAACTTACAGCCATAAGGCCTATCCGTTGACAGATGAAAAAAGGACAGAAATTTAATTCTACAAGTAAGCAAGTGATCATCCAATCCTCCCCTGGCAAAGTACCCCACCCATATTGAGGCCTGGTATGGTTCAGGAGATGGTGGGCCCTACACTCCTCCCTTCTCCTTTCAGGCAGCACCAATTTTACATGTAGTTCAGCAGGGTGTGCCTACCATTCTTCTGTTTAGAAACAATGCTTCTTCTGAGTTGTGGATAAGTCTGCAGGTAGTATCACCAGTACACTTGGTATGGCAGAATCTACCAATTTACATCCATTATGTATTAAGGTTGTTGTCCTTGGCTTAAAAGACACATGGTAGAGCAGGGCTTGGTGTTGCCAATCAATTGTTCTTCACCATCTGCTTCCATTTCCAATAAAAAATGGGTACACTTTAAATTGTGGACAGATCTGTAGATACCCTGAGATTTCTGGTTGCACATTACATCAGACATTTTAATTTTTAATCCTTTATGTCCACTATTTTTTTAAATTCCTTTTTCTATTTTTTTTTTATTCATTTTAATTGTCAATCCTTTAATCACATCCACTAGTTTTTTTTTTTTATTCCGCCCTATAAACAATTCCTGCAGATCTGTGCCCTAGAGTTGGCCGGAGCCTCCTAAGCAGCAATTTAGTACAATGCTGCCACATTCAGCATCCAGTGAGAAAAACGTTCTTGGATTTGTTAAGAATTATGTATGAAATGACGTCTTTCTGAAGACATTTCCAGGCTGCAGTTCCCCAGCTGCTGGCAGGGTAACAAGACAAGGAGATAAGACGAGAGCAGCGGAATTTCAGCTTGCAGTCAATTTAGATGTTTGGAAGGAAAAGAGCATCTATTATGAGTTTTACAAGAGTGTACTCGAGAAGCAGCAGATATGTCTCTCTTAACCATTCAAAAATCCTCAGGCCTTCCAGACATCCAGCATAGCCCTCTCCAGTGTGTACAGCATTGATCCAAAAATATGTTTGTTACTAAAACCACAAAAAACACATTTAGAAGTTGCTGGTGGTCGGTATGCTATCTGAATGCTAACTTTATTTTTTATCCCAGGATAGATTGTGTGCATCAAGCTGCCCTGATCTGCAGATCCCTATGGCTATCACTTCCATTGCTCCCTTTTCCTGAACCAGTAATTCGGGAAATCCTGGGAGTACTAACTTGTCAACTTCTCCCATCTACAAATATAAAAGGGATTTATCTTAAAAGTCCACGTTTTCCAAAAAATAGACTGGGCAGTCAAGGGGCCCCAGTAGATATTAAAAAACCGGAAAAGTTTGGTAAAACTTTCATTAATGGTATTGTCATTCTTTGTTGTTAGGATGTAAAATCCATTAGGTACTCACTCTTAGCATTACAGGAGCCAAAACCTACAGTTTTCACATCCTAGCAAAAAGGCAGGTTGTGGAGATTGATAATTTGAAGTTTTATCCGGTAAGATGTACGGAGGGGCCCAAATGCCTTACTGGTGTGCTAATAAAATGAATAGACATTTTACAAATCTGCTCAGTTTAATAATATCTACTGGGGCCCCATGACTGTTTGTCCTTATCAGTCAAAGGGAAATTATTTACACCCTATTAACCCCACCCAGGCCCGGAGTGGCCATAGGGCACATCGGGCATTTGCCCGGTGGGCCAGGGCCACATGGATAGGAGAGGCGGCTGGGCAGCACATAGAGGATTGTTCATTTCTCGGTTTCTCTATGTAAGCCCAGCCACCTCTCCTATCAATCTCCTGCATGCGGTCGGCACCTGTATGCTCCCTCCACGGCTGCCCCTCCTCCCTCATCTCCTCCAGCGACCCCCGCTTTCATCTCCTCCAGCAGCCCCCTCGCTCATCTCTCCTTCTTTCTTTTTTATAGTTCTCTCTTTCTTTCTTTCTTTCTTTCTTTTTTATAGTTCTCTCTTTCTTTCTTTTTTATAGTTCTCTCTTTCTTTCTTTTTATAGTTCTCTCTTTCTTTCTTTCTTTCTTTCTTTCTTATAGTTCTCTCTTTCTTTCTTTCTTTTTTATAGTTCTCTCTTTCCCTCTCACTCCTTCCATCTCCTTCCTTCCTTACAAAAAAATGTTAAAAAATAATAAAATATAAAATTGTGAAAAATGAAATGAAAATAAAAACCTACACTAGTGGCGGAATTACCAGGGTTGCAAAGGTCGCTCTTTTGACTGGGCCCTGGCATTTCACCACCGGGCTCCGACGAAAGGGTCCCCAGGCTTTGGGCTGCTCATTCCTAGGTGCCCAGGCCTATTTTTGTCCTAGTTCGGGCCTGACCCCACCACAGTCTTCTAAAAGCAGGTTGGTTGAGCATCATAAAATTATTTCTTTCTTTCTTTCCTTCTCTCTTTCTCTAATTCCTTCTTTCTCTCTGCTCCTCTACTGTCCTCTCCACTCTTCTCTTTTCCACACTACTTTCTTTTAATTTCCTTTTCCTTTCATTGTTTGTTTATGTTGGATATATTCTATGTAAACCAATCTGCCCTGATCTGGAGATCCCCAATGTTAGCAGTAATCAGGATTCTATTGCTCTCTGTTTCTGAACCAACAATTCAGGGAATACCAATTTCCTTTCCTTTCCCTTTCCTTTCCCTTTCACTCTCCCTCCCCCTTTCCCTCTCCCTCTCCCTTTCCCTCTCCTTTCCCCTCTCCCTTTCCCTCTCCCTTTCCTTTTCCTCTCCCTTTCCCTCTCTCCTTCCCTTTTCCTCTCCCTTTCCTTTTCCCTCTCTCCTTCCCTTTTCCTCTCCCTTTCCCTCTCCCTTTCCTTTTCCCTCTCTCCTTCCCTTTTCCTCTCCCTTTCCCTTTCCCTCTCCCTTTCCTTCTTCCTCTCCCTTTCCATTTTCATTTCTTTCCTTTATTTCTTTATAGTGGTATGTACTCACAAAATGAAGATGTTCCTCTAGGTGATGTGGGTAAAATACAGTAATGTTTCATATGCTATCAATGCAATAATACCTGTGTTGGAGACTGCTAGACATAGTTTTGTTACAAACTGAAATTCACAATAGTAACAAATAGTCACAATAGTAATGAATGTCAACAAATCTGAAATAAATTATTAAAAAATGACTCATTCATATTAATTTGTTTCATTCTTTGGCAAATTCAGAGGGTTTTATAAATTCAATCATATGGGGGTTATTTACTAAATCTGCATGGTGCAAAATCTGGTGAAGCTGTGCACAGAAACCAATCAGCTTTCAGGTTTTATTGTCAAAGCTTAATTGAACAACCCAAAGTTAGAAGCTGATTGGCTACCAGGCACAACTGCTCCAAATTCTGAGTGCTGCAGTTTTAGTAAACCCCTCCTTATGTGTCACACTCTGTATTGATATGATTGGCCAAAGTCCCAAAACATCAAAGTTGCAAGCAAGTTGCATTGAAGTCGCAAGCAAGTTGATGAACTTCACAAATTAATCAAATCTTCCGAAATAAGTTTGGAAAATGCAAATCGATTCATAGTAGCGAATATATAAAATTACTGAATATATGAAACGAATTCCAAAAACGAATCAGTCTAAACAAAGTGATTAATTTATGGACTTAATTCGAAACGAAAAGAAGCAGCTTTTTTCGTAGATCTCTAGAGATTGCCTTTATCTGGAATATGTGATTGTGATAGTCAGCCTCCCTCCCTCTGAGGATTTAAATGTAGACAGTATCATCTACCCATAGATAAATAATAAGCATGTGAAAGTTTTGATTTCCTGACTCTGTAGATGTTTTGCCATTCAGATGAGGTTTTTTTTTTTTTTTCCCATGAAAAACCCAAAACCTTGAATTCTCAACTGGAACGCCAGGAATATTTCTTTCGTTATGCAGTTTCAGATGAGAGCTGTCATTGGAAGTCCTTGTAGTTACCCAGGGGACTTCCAGCATACAACTTACACTCTGGATCAGTAGGCAGCTGGTGCTAAAGTGGCATGGCACCTGGCACCCAGCCCCCTGAGAATCCAAATGTCAACTTTCTTCAACATCAATATCTGAAAAGTTTTCACAGTCCATCCTGAGCATCTGTATGTAATGCCATTTCCTATGTTCTCTCTGCTGAGCACTAGTCTGATGACACTGATCACATACCGATACCCCATATCAGAATAATAACTGTGTCCAGGGCATGTCAGTGGTTTCTACAAGCTTCTAACAGCCAGGCATATGAAAATGAACATATCAACAGACATATCAACATATGAAGAAATGAATTTTTTCTACGGTGTCTGGCCACTGATTTTTTTTAATTTCATTTATCGGTGGTTTCAAGCTATAGAAAAAACATGATGTTCCGTAAATTAATTAAAACGTTAATTTGATCCTTTGTTATTCTAGTAAGCAGTGATGTCTCTGTGATGAAATTAGGGGAGAAAGCACCTATGCAAAGTATAGGACGTTGTCAGACAGTGGACTGCAATTTAAAATGCATTGCTTAGAATAAGGATAGGTTACAACCTATTTTAATTATTTATTGCTCTTAGATTGTAAGCTCCAAAAAAATATACAATTATATATAATTATTATTATTACTATTATAATTATTACTAATAATAATAATAATAATAATAAATATAATTAAATATATAATTCATATTAATTATAATTACATTGATTATTATTTTATTACATTTCACATTAAAAAATAATAATAATGCATTTATATACATGGTGATTATTATTATTATTATTATTAATAACAATAATAGTAATAATTGTAAGCTCCCAGGATCAGGGCCCTCCTAACTCTCTCGTATTGAACTGTATTGTTGCTGTATTATCTCCCGTTATATTGTAAAGCGCTGAGCAAACTGTTGGCGCTATATAAATCCTGTATAATAATAATAATTGATGTTACATTATGAGGTGTATTTTAAAAAGTTTAGCTATTCATCCTGCGAACTGCTAGTTCATTTGTTCGTGTGAAAGGGGCAAAATCAAATGTTCTTCTTCTATTTCTTTATCAGATAGAATGTTATTTAGTCATAAAAAAAAGAATAGAATGGATTGGGAAAATACTGCATTATGGCCCCTAGATGGAGCTGAGGATCCTAAGAATAAATATGATCCTCAGCTCCATCTAATGGCCGTAATGTGGTATTTTCCCAAAACAATATTTTTTTTATACACTGAACAAATGCACCAATGCTTAGCTAGATGAAAAGCTATATAAACTTTTTTTTTTAAATAGGTTTCTATGGGGGAGATTAACTAAAACTGGAGAGTGCAAAATCTGGTGCAGCTCTGCATAGAAACCAATCAGCTTGCAGGTTTTTGTTTGTGAGAGCTTAACTGATTAAGCTGAAGTTGGAAGCTGATTGGCTACCATGCACAGCTGCACCAGATTCTGAGTGATCTAGTCTTAGTAAATCTCCCCCTAAGTGTTTTTACTGAAGACTATTGTTATCTCGACAAATATTGATGGGAAGCCAAAAATTTCACAGCTGAAATAGGGAGGAATTCATCCAATGGGGATTCTTCTTCCACTGACAAATGTATAAAACGTGATTTCCTTTCCAGTGATTATATTTTATCACTTTCTGTTGTGTCTCTTGAACAGGAAGTAAAGGCAAAATCCTCACAGTCGGAAATAAAACTGACAGAGAATTTAATATTTCCTACTCTATCCAAAACTAAACCACTAGATATACTTTAGCTCTTCTTTTGCTGCATGGAAAGCATGAATAAATTTGAATTGATTGTATTTGGTAACCTTTCCTTGTTTTAAAATAATACCCTACTTTTTAATTAGGCTGGGATATGTCTTTAAAATGTTTTCCAGATGTTTTAATGGTCAGAGTTTTTTTTTTCAGAAAACGGGCCACACACAGCGCTAGTAAACGGAAAGGTAGCCAGAAGGAACTTAGGCCTCCAGATCTTTGGATCCACCACGAGGAGATGGAGATGAAGAACATAGAGAAGCCAGCTGGATCCGAAACTCAGGGGCGGGACTCCCCCCGGCCCAGCTGCCAAGATATCACACCAGTTAGCCACAGCCAATCAGAGTCTCAGCTGGGCAGCAAAAGCTCACATTCCGGTAAGACTAATTAGTTCCCGACAGACCAAACTAATTAAACCAAAATTTGTTCTTATTCCCTTAAAACCAATTATCATATACAGTAGTAGTCTAAGTATATTTGTGAATATGGAAGTTTACATTGGTGTACAAAACGGCCCACTGATCTGAGATGCTGCTTGTTTGATTATTTCATTGCTTGCCCCAGAAATCTGCACTGATATACAAGAAAAGACTATTGAAATTTTTCTCAAGGAATGCATACACTGCAGGTTTTCTCTTTACAGCACCAATATTGCTCAGGTTGTTATAATAAATATTGACCCCCCATTCAGAAATCTGAAACACAAAGAAATTTCTTTAGACTGGAGATAGGTAAAAATATTGCTTAAAAAGTGAATTCCTGCTGGTTTGCTCCTTCTTCCTAGCCTGTAACTGAGTATTTTTTTTTTGGGGGGGGGAGTACTAATTTTTATTGGTAACCGCTCACACTTCCACAAACCTAGTCTATTAGGCAAGAATAACATCCCTTGCTTTGTACCCTCCCGCAGCCTCCTGGGGCATGTCACATGTCAAAAGAGGCTGGGGGGGGAGTACTGATTGGGGGGGAGGGAGTACTGATTTTTATCGGTAACCGCTCACACTTCCACAAACCTAGTCTATTAGGCAAGAATAACATCCCTTGCTTTGTACCCTCCCGCAGCCTCCTGGGGCATGTCACATGTCCCAAGAAGCTGGGAGGCCATGCTCATGTGCAGTGGGGAGCCAGCTGTGGTTCCTCAGGAGGCCACAGTCGGCTCCGATATCCAAAAGGTGGCAACACCAAAGACCTGCAGAGGTTAGAACAACTGGCTGTGGAAAGGCAACACTGAACCCTAAGCACAGGTAAGCACCTGATTTTTGAAGGTCATCAGCTACAGTATTTTGAACTTCTCTTATTTATTCTCTTTTAGTCTGTTAAAGATACCACTAAAAGCAATTTGTTATATCAAAAAAAGTGTTGATCCTTGAAAAAATCCAGTGCTGCCCTACAGTGTGTGCCCTCTGCAGTGTCATCTCTAACATTGCTATCAGCCCTGCCCAGTTTACCTCTGTGAACTACAGAACACCTCCCCTTAGCCGCAGTTTTAATACCACCACCGACACCCCCCCACCCCCCGGAATTATGACAGGGCTGCACGATGCTTTACTTCATAGCTACTTGGGCTGCAGAGTTTGACAGGTGGCACCGCCTGTCAAACTCACCCACTGAGATCAATTAGGGCCACACCACTAAAAAAAAAAAAAGGTGTCTGTAGGTGACAGTAGCACCTCCTGAATGCCTGCCAACATGCAGATCACTTTTCAGAGAGTGGTACACATTGCCATCAGTGTGAAAGAGCCCTTCCTCTGTATATAATTCTTTGGCACACTTGAAGTAGATCTGAATGTTGATAGGTCAGATGTATGTTATTGCTCACTGTGTCCATGAACTCTACTAAGAAGAACTATTTCCCCCAGGTCCAGATGCTGATGAAGTTGGGAGTAACATTTCCACATTGGAGCGTTCTCTAGCAGCCAGAAGAGCCACAAGGGCCAAGCTCATGATTCCAATGGAGTCACAGGCCAACAATCCATGTAAGTGTCCATTAAGAAAAAATAAAATATCTCTGCGGACTCATCAGTAGAACGAAGGACCTTGTACTTAGCACCAGGGGCGGACTGACAACTCATGGGGCCCCCGGGCAATAGGGGATCATGGGGCCCCTGTGTCCTTGCCCAAACTCAAAAAAGCCTATGAAAAAGGTACCAGCGGCATCTCATGGGGCCCCCTACTGACCCCAGGCCCTCGGGCAGTGCCTGAGTTTCCAAATGGTCAGTCCGCCCCTGCTTAGCACTGATTAGATCTAAACTACAATGTGGCTGCATAATGTAAACTCAATTACCTTTCAAAAGAACAGCAAACTTTTCTGAAAAAAAAAATGAATTTATATGGGGTAGCCATGGCATGTTTCACACAGGCTTGAGCTTGTATAAGAGCAGTGTGAACAGCAAGCTTTGACAGAACATTTGCAGATGTTCTAGCAAGCTTTGTTGAAGCTTTTAAACTCCAGTTTGAACACAGATTCTAACGGGGGGCACTGATTGCCACTTTAAGCAAGCTGCTAGCAGGCTTTCAACAAGCTTGAAGAAGTTCTGAAGCCTGCTAGCTGCTTTTTTGAAGTGGCAATCAGCACTCTCATTCGGATCTGTGTTCAACATTTACAATCTAAAGCTGAATGGTACTTTGAAAGCTTTAGCAAAGCTTGCTGGAAGCTTTGCAAATGCTTTGTCAAAGCTTGCTGTTCACACTGCATTTATACAAGCTCAAGCCCACGTGAAACAGGCCTAGCAGACACACTAGTGGAAGAATTTGAACAAAGAGGACCTGTGCTTGGGTACTGTTCCTCACTGGCAGATCATAGCTACCTGTTTTTAAGCTGTTCTGTCAGTCTGAATGAAAGGTGGGTACACACATCATTGTTTTAGGGTGTCAGGTCTGAAAATCTATATGTGCAGAAGTTTTTGAACACCTGATCATCACACCAAGACCATCTGTGTGAATGCCGATTGCAGATTGAGACACATATGTTATTTTTTTTGCCTACTTCTACTTTGATTTCAAAATGTTAACCGTTTGCATACTACAAAGGAGTAAAAAGTAAGAAAAAAAATCAGTTTGGCGGCATAAATAATCCCTGATTTATTGCTAAACTGATAAGGGGAACCTGTTATGAATCAAAATGCCCTCGGTGAAAGCTACTCTTCCTGGACATCCTGGACTGCTCACTGGCCATGTAGACTAGCAATCAGAAAAAAGGCAGCTTCAATAATAAGCTTCAGACAGGGATTTTGCTGCATGGCAGGTTAGCAATAAGTCGAGGATTATACTGTATATGATGAAAAGGTAATTTGTGCTAAAGGTAAAGCAGCAGATGTTCTGCTGATATTAGATGGCTACAGGCTGGTACTAAAAGTCAAATTCAATATGGAGATAGGAATTTGCCTTTAATCTCAGGGAAAACATGGGGATGATATGCGTCGTCAGAGTATTTCCACGTCCATATGAAATGCTGGTTCCATTAGCCGTGACTAGGAAAATGTAGAGTACACGGCAACTTGCATCAAGGAAATTTTCTTTTGATCTTGAAGAACGCAGATGGCCATGATAAGAGGGAAGACAACAGCGAAATAGGTCAAACCTTTTTGTCGAAGTGCTTACAAGCTCCCGCACACCAACCTTTATTTTCCCATTTTTATTTTTTCTGTGTAAATCCCCTTTCAAGATTTTCTGGGCGAGCAGAAGGCTGTAATATTTCTTTGTTCAGAACACTAACATGCATTTCCCTGTGATGTTATGGTGAAAGGGAGCTAATGGGGTCAATGTAGGCAGGATATGGATTCCCTCGCCTTGCGCGCTTAAGGAAATCAATTCTTTTATGAGTTCACACCAAGGACAGAGACGGTAGGGTCTTCCATCTTGTGGAAAAATTAATAGCTACGGCAACATCTGGGCTAGAATAGATTTTTGAAATGACCATAGTATGTTGCAGATGTCATTTTGAAGCTGAACCTAAGCAACAAATAAAGGCAGGAGGCTAACTCAAGAGTTATTTTTTTATTCAGGTGTAATTTTTTATAGTGTCTTGTGTTTCGGTTTCCACCAAGGATTCCATCAGCATAGCGTTTGAAAGAGCAGAGGGAGGAGCTGATCAGAGTGATCCTGCTCCTTTACTGGCCAATCACAGGCTGAAGGCAGGGCTCTGATCTGAAAGGGTACTCTGATGGAGACCCTGATGTAAGGGATGGCCCTGATGGAAACTCTGATGTAAGAGGGACTCCAATATAAGTGAGCTCTGATGGGTTCAGGTTTATTTTTTAATGTGGGTTTTATTATTGCCAAAAGTATTGGTCAGCCTGCCTTTACACGCACATGAAGTTTACTGACATCCCAGTCTTAGTCTGTAGGGTTCAATATGGAGTTGGCCCGCACATTGCAGCTATAACAGCTTCAACTCTTCTGGGAAGGCCATCCACAAGGTTTAGGAGGGTGTCTATGGGAAGGTTGGACCATTCTTCCAGAAGCGCACTTGTGAGGTCAGGCACTGATGTCGGATGAGAAGGCCTGGTTCACAATCTCCAATCTAAATAATCCCAAAGATGTTCAGTCGGGTTGAGGTCAGGACTCTGTGCAGGCCAGTCAAGTTCTTCCACCCCAAACTCGCTCATCCATATCTTTATGGACCTTGCTTTGTGCACTGGTGTGCAGTCATGTTGGAACAGGAAGGAGCCATCCCCAAACTGTTCCCACAAAGTTGGGAGCATGCATTTGTCCAAAATGTCTTGGTATGCTGACGCCTTAAGAGTCCCTTTCACTGGAACTAAGAGGCCAAGCTCAAACCCTGAAAAACAACCCCACACCATAATCCTCCCTCCACCAAATTTACACGTGGCACAATGCAATCAGGCAAGTACTGTTCTCCTGGCAACTGCCAAACCCAGACACGTCCATCCGATTGCCAGACAGAAAAATGTGATTCATCACTCCAGAGAACACATCTCCACTGCTCTAGAGTCCAGTAGTGACGTGCTTTACGCCACTGCATCCGACGCTTTTTATTGCACTTGGTGATGTAAGGCTTGGATGCAGCTGCTCGGCCATGGAAACCCATTTCATGAAGATCTCTATGCACTGCTGCTGTGCTAATCTGAAGGCCACATGAAGTTTTGAGGTCTTTAGCTATTGACTCTGTAGACAGTTGGCGACTTCTGCGCACTGTGCGCTTCAGCATGTGCTCCCTCTCTGTCATTTTACGTGGCCTACCACTTGGTGGCTGAGTTGCTGTTGTTCCCAGTTGCTTCCACTTTGTTATAATCCCACTAACAGTTGACTGTGGAATATTTAGTAGCAAAGAAATGTCACGGATGGACTTATTGCTCAGGTGGCAACCTTTCACGAGACCACGCTTGGAGTCACTGAGCTCTTGAGAGTGACCCATTCTTTCACAAATGTTTGTCTGTATGCCTAGGTGATGATTTTATACACCTGTGGCCATGGAGGTGATTGGAACACCTGAATCCAATGATTTGGAGGGCTGGCCCAATAGTTTTGGCAATATAGTGTATGTTTGGTTTCCACCAAGGATTCCATTAGCATAGAGTTTGAATGAGCAGAGGGATGAGCTGATCACTAGCCATTCTCAGGCTGAGGGCAAGGCAGTGAACTATCTGTATTGCTTAAAGAGACCCTGTCATCATCTTAAAGCTGAATTCTTGGGAAATAACAAATGTTGCCTTGCAGTGGGGCTGACCCCTCAGCTTAAGGGTTACATTTTATTTTAGTTCTAGGGCTTGGGTCTCCAACTGTGCGCTGAGGGCCAAAACTGGCCTGCTGCAAGATTTTATCTGGCCTGCTGTAAGAGAGGACTCTGATAGAGACCCTGATGTAAGATGGGGGGGGACTATAATGAAAACTCTGATGTAAGTTGGGACTCTAATGGGGTCTGTAATGTAAGGATGGGCTCTGATGGTCTGAAGTTTATTTGATATTTCTTTGCATTGTCTTACTGCTCTCATATCTTCAGATCATGCTGATTACAAATGAAAACTTCAAGTAAAGCATTCATTCATTTAGGCCCCTTTTAGACGGGGTGGACCCACCAGCTTGCTGCAGAGCGGACATAGACACAGCCTGCTTTTCCCTATAGGGTGGTAGGATGGAAATGGACTGCCTATCCATTTTCACCCGACTGTCATCTAATCCACCAGAGGGATGGGGAATGGATCCCCATCCATCTGTTTTTGTCCCCGCAGCTGCTTCTCCACTGTGCTGTAGCAGCCACAGGTGCTCTGATGTCATCAAGACCAATTTGAAGCCCATAGCCCTGCATTGGATGTGAAGATGACGAGGGACAGTCTGCTGCTGTGGTGTAGAGGAATAAAGGAGAGCTGTGAGTCTAGTGGAGGGTGGGATAGGTACTGCTTACCCTGCTCCCTTAGACCCAAGATAGCGTTTAACCCTTGCAGTGCAAGGGCAGCACAATTGCAACAGAGGATTTTTATTTCCCCTGGAGATGGACTTTAAAAAAAAAATCAGGTAAAACCATAGAATGGTCAAGTATTTTGAATGCTTACATGTGCCTCCCTACAAAAGCTTTTATGTAGCTGCCAGTGAAGGGCAATACTACAGAGAAGGGCTAGGCAACCTCAGCACTCCAGCTGTGGTTCAACTAGAAATTCTGCATGGCATTGCAAAAGTTCTGACAACCGCAGGCATGACTCAGAGGCATGATGGGATATGTAGTTTTAGTACAGCTGGAATGCTGAGGTTGCCTATCATTGTTATGTGAGTGGAAGCTCTGGATCTGCTGGGGCTGCTGACGTCACATCTAAGATGGCGGCTCCCAACAGCGGTATCGAGGATTTTGTATGTCTACACCAGTGTTTCTCAATGGGGGTGCCACATTGTGATGAAGATTGGAAGGCAGGACTCTTATGTAAAAGGGGCACTGAGGATTTTGATGTGAAAGGAGGGGGACTGAGGACTATGATGTGAAAGGGGGGGAACTGATGACTCTGACGTGAAAGGGGGGGAAACTGATGACTCTGATGTGAAAGGGGGGGGGACTGAGGACTCGGATGTCAAAGGAGGGGGACTGAGGACTCGGATGTCAAAGGAAGGGGACTGAGGACTCGGATGTCAAAGGAGGGAGACTGAGGACTCGGATGTCAAAGGAGGGGGACTGAGGACTCGGATGTCAAAGGAGGGGGACTGAGGACTCGGACGTCAAAGGGTGGCTTCTTATCTAATGGGGAGGCTCTGATGTGAAGGGGGACTGGCATGCCTCATGATTTAACATACTTTCAGAGGCTGCCATGAATGAAAAACTCTGGTCTCCACAACAGAAGCTTTTACAGGGGAAATATTATGGCTAAAATATGTTCGATGCACATATAATCCTATGGGAAAGGTTTTGATCAAATGCATGGCTACCGGGTCTCTTTAACTACAATGGAAAACCTGATTCTGCTATCTGGCAGAGCTGTGTAAATCTCATGACTGGATGGACAGAATCAAACATCCTTTGGCTCCCACATGTGTATTTCATCTGTGTACTTTTTTTTTTTTAGAATGACCCCCTATATAATGATTTCTTGATTACATCCTTCAGTATATAGAGATTTTTCTTCATGTCGAAGTCCTTTAAAAACACGTCATCCACCATGAAGTTATGCAATCGGCTTTTCAAAGCAAATATCAGCTAACTTCAACAATAACACAACGCAGTGATAGAACATTGCCTTTATGTAGATGCACTGATAACACGAAGTGACTGTAATTCAATTTTTTGTCCCCTCCAAGTAATCCGTCTGTGGAGGTGCATGCTGGGAAATCGTGTGAACAATGGCACGCGGAAATATAGTGGTTGTTGAGACCAAATCTGTTTTGTTTATATCTCTTTCCCGATGTAAAGGCATTCATTCACTGAATATAAAATGTGACAGGCGGCAGTAAATTGCCTCCGTTGATGGAGAACTGCAGAGTTGTAAAAAGCCAACGTGATTTGTGCAAAGCATTTCAGCTTGCAAACTCTTAACATTAGTGTCACATCGGAATTCAATTGTCAACAAGCTACAGTCGTTTCTTCGGGTTTTCAATCAGATCTGATCTCACTGTAATAACAAAAAAGGAAAGAAAAAAAAAAAAAGGAATAAAGGAAATGTTCAATTGTTTGATTTATTTTCCATACAGAAGACTTTTTTTGTGCGCTATATTATTTGCATTGACAAGGCAATGCTGGATCTGTGGAAATTCATTACTTAACCACTCGCACTCCAGAGGATTTACCCCTCCCTGGCCAGGACATTTTTTGCGATACAGCGCTGCATTAGTTTAACTGAAAATTGCGCGGTCATGCAACGCTGCACCCAAATGACATTTACATCCTTTTTTTCCCACAAATAGAGCTTTCTTTTGGTGGTATTTGATCACCTTTCTTTTTTGCACTATAAACAAAAAAAAACAACAATTTTGAAAAAAAAACCAATATTTTTGATTTTGTTTCTATTAACCCCCCTGGCGGTATTCCTGAGTGTAGCTTGGGGTTAGCTTTCAGCACCAGAAGTGGTAACCCCGAGCTACATTTGGGATTACCCTGCAGCGTTGCTCCAGGATCCCTCCAGAACTTACCTTGTCCTTCGCTCCTGTGATGTCCCCCCTGCAGCATCCCCGGCCATCTCCTCTGGCCGATGCCGGCATCCGTCTTCCAGGTTCCGTTCCCTGCGAGCGTCGGGACATACGGGATGTATGGGGAACAGAACCGGCTGGAAAATCAAAAATGTAAAAATTTGACATTTACTCAATACACTGAAATCACATAGTATTCCATTACTGTATCAAATCATTTCACATACATTTTGTCCCGAGTGCTTTGTCCTGTGCCCTGCCTGCATTTTTACTGTTCTTTCTGCCTGGAAACTGAGAAACGTCCATGGCGTCCAAAAAGCGTCCCTTTAGGTCAAAAGCACCATGGAGGTTAAACATGTCCAGTAAAAAAATTTTAAAAATCTAAAAATCATATATTTATGTTCTTGGGGCATTTTCCCTTCAGTTTTGTCTTCAGCAAGTGAAATGCATGCTCAATCGGATTCAGGTCAGGTGACTGACTTGGCCATTGCATAACATTCCACTTCTTTCCCTTAAAAAACTCTTTGGTTGCTTTTGCAGTATGCTTTGGGTCATTGTCCATCTGCACTGTGAAGCGTCCAATGAGTTGTGAAGCATTTGGCTGAATATGAGCAGATAATATTGCCCGAAACACTTCAGAATTCATCCTGCTGCTTTTGTCAGCAGTCACATCATCAATAAATACAAGAGAACCAGTTCCATTGGCAGCCATACATGCCCACGCCATGACACTACCACCACCATGCTTCACTGATGAGGTGGTATGCGACGGATCATGAGCAGTTCCTTTCCTTCTCCATACTCTTCTCTTCCCATCACTCTGGTACAAGTTGATCTCGGTCTCATCTGTCCATAGGATGTTGTTCCAGAACTGTGAAGGCTTTTTTACATGTCGTTTGGCAAACTCTAATCTGGCCTTCTTGTTTTTGAGGCTCACCAATGGTTTACATCTTGTGGTGAACCCTCTGTATTCACTCTGGTGAAGTCTTCTCTTGATTGTTGACTTTGACACACATACACCTACCTCCTGGAGAGTGTTCTTGATCTGGCCAACTGTTGTGAAGGGTGTTTTCTTCACCAGGGAAAGAATTCTTCGGTCATCCACCACAGTTGTTTTCCGTGGTCTTCCAGGTCTTTTGGTGTTGCTGAGCTCACCGGTGCATTCCTTCTTTTTAAGAATGTTCCAAACAGTTGTTTTGGCCACGCGTAATGTTTTTGCTATCTCTCTGATGGGTTTGTTTTGTTTTTTCAGCCTAATGATGGCTTGCTTCACTGATAGTGACAGCTCTTTGGATCTCATCTTGAGAGTTGACAGCAACAGATTCCAAATGCAAATAGCACACTTGAAATGAACTCTGGACCTTCTATCTGCTCATTGTAATTGGGATAATGAGGGAATAACACACACCTGGCCATGGAACAGCTAAGAAGCCAATTGTCCATTACTTTTGGGACCTTAAAAAGTGGGAGGCACATATGCAAACTGTTGTAATTCCTACACCGTTCACCTGATTTGGATGTAAATACCCTCAAATTAAAGCTGACAGTCTGCAGTTAAAGCACATCTTGTTCGTTTCATTTCAAATCCATTGTGGTGGTGTATAGAGCCAAAAATGTTAGAATTGTGTCGATGTCCCAATATTTATGGACCTGACTGTACATGGTAAGTTTACTGCCACTTTAAAGGTAAACTCTTGTTTGAGTCATTGGCCATGCAGATCAGGAAACTGAGATAGGGGGCTGACTTTCTTGCCAATGGATCTGCATTTCCAGTCCTGAGATTTACACAGCTCAGCCCTGTCTGGCAGGGCAGGATACCTGACTGTTATCTATTGGATGTCAGTAACATTATAGGCCTTGTCCTTTCCCAACATGTGACTGGACGGTGAAAGGAGAAGCAGCACAGTGAGAAGCTCATCCTCCTGTCTCATCAGGACCGGGACAAGCGGTGGGGAGCAAGAGAGCAGAGAATAGACACAGGGCAGTAAACTCAGTGGTGTCTTTATGTTTTGTGCTGTCCCAGGCAACACAAAAATTGGTGCCCCCCCCCCACCTGCAAAGAGAGCCAGACATTGACCAACAACACCACTGCCCCCCACCCGAGAGAGCCTTCCACTACCACTGCCCCCATACACCAATCACCATCCCCCACAGTGAGAGAGAGAAAGACACTCACCTTCACAGCTGTGGATATCCCCGGGAACGAGAGTCAGGCTGTGCATACACCGTCATGAAACCCACAGCCTCTCTCAGGACCCACCAGGTCCCCATGTCGTATGTGTCCCTTCTTCTGTCCGTTCTTCCGAAGGACAGTGCTGCCCCTCTGAAAAATCCCGCCCTAGGCAAATGCCTTGTTTGCCTTGTGGAAAATACACCCCTGAGTAAAGACATTCTGCATTAACTTTGACTGAGGGGATGCGGTTCTGGGCACTAGACGAACCTGTCCCACTACTGTATCTCATTTTTGGGATTTGTAATGAAATGAGACATTTGAATACCTCTTAAGAAGGCGTTACTGCACTATGCACTGAATCGGTTGAAGGGCTTTTTAATTGCTTTAGTCCCTACTCACCATAATCTGCACAGTTATACTGTCCTAAAATTAAAGTGGTTGTAAACTTCAAACATAAAAATATGAACAAAGCATATTCCTCTATAGTGTGTACTTGTCTCTATCCGGAGCACCAAGTGCAATTTCTGTCTGCTCCCCCATTCCGCTGTGAATCTGCATGTGTCACTTCTAACAGGTTTTCCTGACACTGAGAGGAAAAAGGTGACAGGGGAGGGAGCTCCAGCACACAGCCTACGATTTACAGCCTCGGTGCTGTTCCTGTGTGGAGGGGGGGGGGTGTCCCTTGCCTCCATTCAGTTCTAAGATCTCTCCTCACTGGCTTCTGCAGAGTGTAATTTCAAATAATGTAAAAACAAGAATATATCCGCACTGACTGCCAAAGGTAAAGCAGCTGACACAATTAGGAAGTATAAAACCCAATGTAAATGAATATATATATATAAAGTGCAGCACTGAATAAGCAAAGTGCAGTAATAATCAAAAAAATGCTTATAAATAAATGTCCTTGTAAATTAAATAAATAAATAAATCCACAAAAATAATATTCAATGAGTGTCCCCAGGGAGGAGTTACAGTGTTGACGTCATGCCGCTGCACGTTCCTGGGTCGCCAGCGGCCATATATGTAAGCTGGCTCTTGTTTGTTTGTAATATTGTGTATTCACACGCTTTTATCATTAAAATACTACACTATTGGGAGTATCGTTTGCTTTTGGCAAGCTTTATTCCACCAGAATCTGGACATGGAGGATGCGGTTCACTAATTGATTGTTATAACGAGATACACACTTCCCTGCCGGGCTATATTGGCGTTTGTGCTGCTGTAGTGGCAGCAACTAACGCTGGTGAGTTTGCAATTCACTTGGAGACGGTGATGGTTATTCACTAGTGAATGATACTGTCTACAATCAAGCACACTCCTTTAGGAGAGTGTAATTTCAGCTCTCTGCCCCCTGTTTTCTGAAAGCTCAGACAAGCTTTATAAATTCTGCACTTTGAACGGATGTAGAAAAGATAAAACTGCAGATAAAAGGGTAAAACTTCTGTAGGATGATTTTTTTTTGTCTCTGTGTATCACCTGAGACCAGTCTTTTCAGTATTTGTGAGGGTTTACAACCACTTTGAAATACAAGAAAATTAGGCTGTTGTACACGTCATGGTTTTAGTGTGTTGCCTTTTGTATATAGAGTTGCCTCTTGAAACAGGTAGATATTATCCCTTCAAAGGTGTGTGTGTCCAGTTGATAATATCTTCTTTAAAGTGGAAGGAGAGCGATAGTCTGACTATTCTTAAAAGAGTGTTATCTCTGCCCTCCTCTCACCTATCCTGCCTACTATGTATAAGAACTAAAGAAATTTGCTCTGGTCCGATCATGGGATCCTGTAACTCCAGCTTCCCTGTGTCAGTGAACGACTGCTGCAGGGGAGAAGGAGTGCCGGAAATGGCTGGGCCATGGAAGCCTATGGGTGAAGTCACAGCTTCTGAAATTCCCAGCCATTGTTGAATGCTCTCCAAGAACTGCAGGATCACGGGCCAGAATGAATTAAAAATAGGTAAGTACACATCTTTTTTAATACAAGCTAGGCAGGATAGGTAGGAGGAGGGGACGGGGGCATTCTTAGGAATAGTTCCATTTAGGCCTTCCACTTCAAGCTGGCCATCCAGTGATCGATTTTCAATCAGTGTGTGGCTGTCCCTGCCCTCAGCTAATAATGGAATCTTCTACTCTTCCAACCAGTCCATCCCTCACAGTTACTACCTTTTGTACCACTAGCCCCTCCCTCCTGGATTGTAAGCTCCCATGATCAGGGCCCTCCTAACCCTTTTGTATTGAACTGTATTGTTGCTGTATTGTCTCCCGTTATATTGTAAAGTGCTGAGCAAACTGTTGGCGCTATATAAATCCTGTATAATAATAATAATAATAATAATAATAATAATATAATAATAATAATAATAATAAAACAAAAAAAACTGTATTGCCAGCTTTACTCTTTTAAGCCCCATTAACACTTGGCGATTTGGAATCGCTGGTAGAATCGCCAAAATTCTGCCCGCGATTCCAAATAGCAGAAGAAAATGTGCGTTTGGGTGCCATCAGGGGCGGACTGACAACTCATGGGGCCCCCGGGCAATAGGGGATCATGGGGCCCCTGTGTCCTTGCCCAAACTCAAAAAAGCCTATGAAAAAGGTACCAGGGGCATCTCATAGGTCCCCCTACTGACCCCGGGCCCTCGGGCAGTGCCCGAGTTTCCAAATGATCAGTTCGCCCCTGGGTGCCATTGTGCGCTTGCGCCAAACACATAATTTTGCCATGATTGTCGTGTGACACTTGTGCCAAAAAGGAGCAGGAGCTTCTTTTGGGCAACCGACATGCATAGGGCAACCCATTGAAGTGAATGGCCTGCCCTATGTGTGCCATACGGTAAACCGTGCTTTAAAAAAATCGCAAGCAGGAATGCTCCTTCCCGCTATGCGATATCTGAATGGAGCCTCATACCTTGCCACAGCCAATCTCATCAGTAAAGTACCATTACAAACTTGCAACTGTTTTGTCACATTGTGTGAGAATTATGTTGACTTTTTTTTTTATTTTATAGCTGTCGTCAGCGCTATACCAGTTCCCACGCTAGAAAGTGCCCAGTATCCAGGAATTCTTCCGTCACCGACTTGTGTCTATCCGCACCCACAGTTCACGCTTCGTCCCGTACCCTTCCCTACTCTGTCGGTGGATCGGGGCTTCGGACCCAGTCGAGGTAAGTGATTTTTGTAAAAAGTCAGATTTTGGTTGACTATATCTGTATACAAGTGGTTTGTAATGTTTTTTTCCACTTTTGGTGGCTGGTCTGTGGACTGCCTTCCATGGGGGTGTATCTTTATCTATTCATCTAGTACAGGGGTCTCTAAACTTTGTATACTAAGGGCTTTAGACATTAGGGGGGCCAGACTGTGACCAGTGGGATTAGACAGTGGTGTCAGTGGGAAGAATAGTGGCCCTTCATTGGTGTCAAGGGAGGATAGTATCTCATCGCTGGGGTCATGGGGAAGAATAGTGCCCCATCGTTGGTGTCAGTGGGAGGAATAATTCCCCATTGTTGGTGTCAATGGGAGGAATAGTGCCTCATCATTGATATTATTGGAAGGAATAGTGCCCCATTGTTGGTGTAAGCGAGAAAAATAGTGCCCCATCATTGGTATTATTGGAAGGAATAGTGCACCATTGTTGGTGTCAATGGGAAGAATAGTGCCCCATGGTTGGTGTCAGTGGGAGGAATAATGCCCCATCACTGGTGTCAACGGTAAGAAAATCCCTTATTATTGGTGTCAGGGGAAAAATAGTGCGCTCGTCATTGGTGTCAGTAGTAGGTAATGTGCCTCATCTTTGGTGTCAAGGGAAGAATAGTGCCTCATCCCTGGGGTTAGTGGGAGAAATAGTGCCCCACTGCTGGTGGCAGTGGGAGGAATAGTGCCCCATCGTTGGTGTCAGTAGGAGGAATAGTGCCCAATCATTGGTAATATTGGAAGGAATAGTGCCCCATTGTTGGTGTCAGTGGGAAGAATAGTGCCCCATCATTGATGTCAGTGGGAAAAATAATCTCTTATTATGGGTGTCAGGGGAAAAATAGTGCCCTTGTCATTGGTGTCAGTGGGAGTAAAAATGCCCCATCTTTGGTGTCAAGGGAAGAATAGTGCCTCATCCTTGGGGATGTGGAAGAAATAGTGCCCCATTGTTGGTATTATTGGAAGGAATAGTGTCCCATAGTTGGTGTCAGTGGGAGGAATCGTGCCCCATGGTTGGTGTCAGTGGGAGGAATAGTGCCTCATGGTTGGTATCAGTGGGGGGAATAGTGCCCAGTCATTGATGCCAGTGGAAAGTATAACCTCTTATCATTGGTGTCAGGGGAAAAATAGTGCCTCATCTTTGGTGTCAGTGGGAGGAAAAGTGTATCCTCTTTGGTGTCAGGAGAAGAGTAGCGCCTCATCCTTGGGGTTAGTGGGAGGAATAGTGCCCCATTGTTGGTGTCAGTGGGAAGAATAGTGCCCCGTCATTGATGTCAGTGGAAAGAATAATCTCTTATCATTGGTGTCTGGGGAAAAATAGTGCCTCATTATTGGTGTCAGTGGGAGGAAAAGTGCCTCATCTTAGGTGTCAGGGGAAGAGTAGTGCCTCATCCTTGGGGTTAGTGGGTAGAATTGTGCCCCATTGTTGGTGTCGGTGGAAGGAAAAAATAGTGCTTCATCGTTAGTGTCAATCATTGGTATTATTGGAAGGAATAGTGCCCCATCATTGGTAGTAGTGGGAGGAATAGTGCCCCATCATTGGTATCAGTGGGAGGAATAGTGCCCCATCATTGGTATCAGTGGGAGGAATAGTGCCCTATCATTGGTATCAGTGGGAGGAATAGTGCCCCATCATTGGTGTCAGAGGGAGGAATAGTGCCCCATCATTGGTGTCAGAGGGAGGAATAGTGCCCCATCATTGGTTTCAGTGGGAGGAATAGTGCCCCATCATTGGTATTAGTGGGAGGAATAGTTCCCCATCATTGGTATCAGTGGGAGGAATAGTGCCCCATCATTGGTATCAGTGGGAGGAATAGTGCCCCATCATTGGTATTAGTGGGAGGAATAGTGCCCCATCATTGGGATTAGTGGGAGGAATAGTGCCCCATCATTGGTGTTAGAGGGAGGAATAGTGCCTCATCATTGGTATTAGTGGGAGGAATAGTGCCCCATCATTGGTGTCAGTGGGAGGAATAGTGCCCCATCATTGGTGTTAGAGGGAGGAATAGTGCCCCATCATTGGTATCAGTGGGAGGAATAGTGCCCCATCATTGGTATTATTGGAAGGAATAGTGCCCCATCATTGGTATTATTGTAAGGAATAGTGCCCCATCATTGGTGTCAGTGGGAGGAATAGTTTTCCATTATTTATATCAGCAGGAGATATTATGCCCCATTGCTGAAGGCAGTGGAAGGGACAGTTTTGGAAAGAGAAATATTGCATCATATCAGTGGAAAGAATAGTTCCCCCTGTCTGGATATAAGGTAAGCAATGGATGCATCAGGTCCGCCGGCCACAGTTTGGAGACCCCTGACCTACCCGATGATGTCAGCAGTTTATATCCAGACATTAGGGTAAAGCCCCCACTGCTCTGCTCTCTTCAAAGCTTCCTACAGTCCAAAGGTGATTTAAGAAATTCCTTCTCCCTCCTGAGTTATGACACATTAGACTTCAAAAGCATAGGACTTCAAAGGCTCATGACAAACTGCAGTGCGGCTTCAGAAACAAACAACATCACAAACCGCACAACATTTTTGCAGGAAACAAATCGCCCTTCAAAAGGCGAGAACGGACCACTTTGATAGAGGTAGTGGTGACCGCGCGTACCTTGAACACGGCAGAGCGATAGAAAATGTTGTGTGATGTGCTCAGGAAATATTTTTAGCGGCTTGCAAGTTTTAAGAGAAGTTTAGAGGCCTTGTGACAGAGCTGAGTCAAGCTTTTTAAGCATTTATTTTCCATGGCCTTCGTCATGGTTAGTTCGCCTTTAATCAGAAATATTCTGTCCTGTCCATGGACACTATTCCACAATTTTAAACAAATTTAATTGTTCTTTTTCAAATGCTGCTTTATGCATTGATATAACCTCCTTAGACCCAGTCTATCCAGACAGTATGGTCACCTGCTGACTTGGCATCATCCACGGGCAGCTTAAGGTACAAAAGTTGAATCCAACACAATTTTACTTCAGATAATTACAATCCAGGGGATGTTCTTACAGTCTTTTGAAGTGGAAGAAGACAACAACATTCCTGTCTCTGTAAATAACTAACCCTGGCTGAGGGAAAATGGAAGACGTGGGGAGGGTCTAAGAGTTCTCTTATTTGAGTTGGAGAAGGTGGCATCACGCCCTGCTTCTCCACCTTTTCCAGTCTGAAATTCTTTGCATTCCTTGTGTGTTCTCTGAATGGTGCCCGTGCTAAGTGGGCAGCCTCCTGTGTTCACTAAGCAGCAGGGCAGTCACTTGGCATGGGACCCGGAAGCTGACAGCTATCACTGCAGTAGCAGTGCCTACTACAGAGATTTGCAGCTTCTATGGGGATCCCACAGGTATGTGTAGCACTCTCCCAGGTTAAGGATGTTAATTAAATTTAGTTTGGTTTGCTCTTTAGCCACAGGGGCTGCAATCTGCTGTTTTGATCTTTCCTGGCTGCACAATCTGGGCATTTGATTGATTCCCCCTGAGCCTGCTGAGAAATTCCCAGAGCTTAGAGTGGGGAAATTCAAGTGCCCAGGCTGGGCACTTACCTTGCCCCAGCCAATCCATGGGGAGGTGGCATTTGACTGATTTCCTCTGAGCCTGTTGAGAATTTCCCAGAGCTTAGAGCGGGGAAATTCAAATTGTAAGGAACCGCCTGGCGGTACCTCTAGCAGCCCACTGGTTAGGTTTCCCCAGAGCGCGGAGTCTAAGTCCCGGTACGCTTGTTCACCAGGGCCCCTGATGGTGGGGATGGACTTGGAGCGAACCGAGACCAGGTCACGGCTCCTGAGTACACCCTCCTGTGGTAGAGGGATCCGCCAGAGGTTTCTGCAGGGGGAGAGCCTGATGTGAAGAGGCGGATATGCCAGAGCAAGGTGGATGGATGGATGGATGAGCAGGAGTGTGGTCAGACAAGCCGAGTCGGTAGCCGTGGGAGCAGTGCGGTACAAAGCAGCGGGCAGAGAATGGTCGGGTCACACGCCAGGTCAGCAACAGAATATCGAGTCCAATAGGGGGCATCCAGGAGGGAGGTCAGGCAAGCCAGGGGTCAGAGCAGGAGACTACAGCAAGGTCAGGAACAATCCGGGTCAGCAACACTCAGGAATCACGAACAGCAAATCAGGAACACAGGGAGACCAAACGGCAACTCCTGTCAGCGCAGGGCGGTTTAAATACCGCGTCCTGAGCTGTCATTGGTGCCAGGCATGCACCCGCGGCTTCAAGTGCTCATGAAGTGCGGATTCCGTCTCCGCCGCGGCCGGCCAGGACCTAGTGCCCGTACACTAGCGTGAACGGCACAGTGCGCCTGCGCCGAGCCGCAGATCGTGGCGGCTCCTGACACAAATACTCAGGGTGGGCTCTTACCTTGTCCCAGCCAGTCCTTGGGTAGGTGTACCCAGATGGTGGGTTTGAGGCAAATAAACGGCCAGGAGTCCAGGGAGATCTGTTCTTTCTCTGGAGGAAGGAGGACCATGTGCTTCAGGAGGATGCTATCCCATGAAGCCTTTGTGACTGGCTGAATCGAGCCCATGGCCTTGCTTCTACTGGGATTTGTAAATTAAGCCCATTCTCCTGAACTGCAGTTTACCTATGGTCCTCAGCTATGGATGTTACAAACTGCTCCAGTATGCCTAGTGTGCTATCCATCTTGTGGGCATCAGCTGCAAAAACTCCAACTGTTCCAGTCTGCTCCTAATAACTGTTACATAGCACATTTATTGATACAGATCTTTACCCCACAGATAATAAAGTAACTGGTTTTTGGATTTGATTCTTGAAAGAGGGACTGTCCCTTCGAATAAGGGACCAGTTGGGAACTATGTATAATTACAATAATAGGTAAACCACCTGCGCTACTCAAAATACACAAACTATACACTAAACAGATATATATATGGAGCTGCTATCACCTAACTAAAACCTGAATGTGCTAATGAACAAATGAAAGAAATGGTGTTGCGTTCCCTAAATGGTATCTGAATACACTAAATACAACCTATAAATATATACATTAAACCATTAATCTTATGCATATAGACATAAATAATAACGTGATACTTAGATCAATAAACATACGTGTGTAGACAAAAAACATCACATGATGACATAAATAAGTGAAAACTAAACATGCGTTCCCAAAAACAGGGAAAAAATGTGACTTGAGTCACGAGTGAAGTGATAGATGAATGGCATAAATTATGCCTCAATAGAAAGTGCCTGTGAAAATAACTCACAACAAATGTGAATGCACTAAAGTGATATGGTCAGGATAAAACCTAATAACAAAAAAACTATTAAACCACATGACCTCCTAACACATTAATGTGTTAAATCAAAGTGATGAATGACAACCAATTGTTGTCTAACTGGTGGGATGCAATCCCTAATTGGGATAAATAAGTGTGAACACAAACACAGAGAAAACAGTGTTACAACACCATAACAGATAGTGAAAAAAACTTTTCAAAGAAAACAGCATATTGCTGAAAATTGTGCCACTAAATCATTCGTATATAATGGCGAAAAAGTCCCCTTGTGTACTCTTCAAACGAGTGAATCACATATATTGGTGATCATCGACTTGACTACTGCAACTCCCTCCTCGCCGACCTACCCCAACACAGTCTATCCCCGCTTCAATCTATCCTGAATTCTGCGGCCAGACTCATCCACCTTACTAACCGCTCCGTATCCGCCATCCCCCTCTGACAATCCCTCCACTGGCTTCCGATTGCCCAACGCATAAAATTCAAAATATTAACATTGACGTACAAAGCTGTTCATAACACTGCCCCAAACTACATCACTGACCTGATATCCATCTACCACCCAAAACGCACACTCCACTCCTCACAAGACCTCCTACTCTCCAGTTCCCTGGTCTCCTCCTCCCATGCCCATCTCCAGGACTTCTCCAGGGCTTCCCCCATCCTCTGGAACTCACTACCCCAACCCATCAGACTGTCGCCTACCCTCCTCACCTTTAGGCACACCCTGAAAACCCACCTCTTCAGAAAAGCCTACCCCGCCCTCACCTAATTGCTGTTCTCCTCTGCTCTTCCCACCACTCCATCCCCCACAGCTTTTCCTCCCGGACCACTATCCCCTCCCTCCTAGATTGTAAGCTCCAAGGAGCAGGGCCCTCGAAACCCTCGTGTATCGCATTGTATTGTTACTGTACTGTCTCCCATTATAATGTAAAGCGCTGAGCAAACTTTTGGCGCTATATAAATCCTGTATAATAATAATAATAAAAATAATGATGAAGGTGATATGAGTGAAAAAAATCCGGATCCTCCAACGGCTGGATTGCCCCTTCACCTTATTGCAGCAACCCAAAGGGCCCTTTGGGCCGCTGCAATAAGGTGAGGGGGCAATCCAGCCGCTGGAGGATCCTGATTTTTGAAGAGTACACAAGGGGACTTTTTCGCCATTATATACAAATGATTTAGTGGCACAGTTTTCAGCACTAGGCTGTTTTCTTTGAAAAGTTTTTTTCACTATCTGTTATGGTGTTGTAACACTGTTTTCCATGTGTTTGTGTTCCCACTTATTTATCCCAATTAGGGATTGCATAGCACCAGTTAGACAACAATTGGTTGTCATTCATCACTTTGATTTAACACAGTGATGTGTTAGGAGGTCATGTGGTTTAATAGATTTTTTGTTATTAGGTTTTATCCTGACCATATCACTTTAGTGCATTCACATTTGTTGTGAGTTATTTTCACAGGCACTTTCTATTGATGCATAATTTATGCCATTCATCTATCACTTCACTCGTGACTCAAGTCACGTTTTTTTCCCTGTTTTTGGGGACGCATGTTTAGTTTTCACTTATTTATGTCATCATGTGATGTTTTTTGTCTACACACGTATGTTTATTGATCTAAGTATCACGTTATTATTTATGTCTATATGCATAAGATTAATGGTTTAATGTATATATTTATGGGTTGTATTTAGTGTATTTAGATACCATTTAGGGAACGCAACACCATTTCTTTCATTGTTCATTATGTATAATTACAGCTTCCATCAAATTCTTCGCCCTTAATAAGCCCAAGTGACTAATCCATACCGGTATCAGCTGCGACCAACTGTGCGTAACAGCCCCATTGTACCTGCCGTAGCTTCAGATTACACAGGACTTTATAATTACTCATAAAATTTTACAAAGAGCCTTCACTACTCAAGTGCGACTCGTGCCAAAAGAAGCTTGTTTAACACTCCCCGGTTTTATTATTCAAGCACAATGCATAGAAATGGCTTGTGTAAAATGCAACCGATTGTCACTGGGGGGCTACGAAAATCTTTATCGGTAAAAATGGAGGATGATATCGGGGATAATGAATTATCTCAGGGGCCACAGAAAAAGCCTAGCGCCTTTTTCATTGTTCTGCATTTGCTGCCTTGTTACGAGTATTCCGAGCAACATTTCCACCTTTCACATTTAAAAAGTGCTTTGTCTATCATTTTGCGGCAATTACTTTTATGGGCTTCAATAATTATTAAGGAATCATTAAGGGGTAATTTAAGTTAACGAACTTGGGGCAGGAATAGAATGTTCTATTTTTGGTTATAACCTTCACTGTTCGGTATTTTTATTGTAAAAAGATGCTGAACATAAATACAGGTGTATATAAAATAGTTTTAGAGATAATTCAGTAAATGCTCACAGGTTGGAAAACTCAGAAAGTTTGCAAATAAGGGGGTTCACAAAAACCCAAGTGAATTTTTAGTTTACATCAATTAAATGATGTCAGGTACATCAAGACAAGAGGCGTTCAATGTCCTACACTTTGTATTCTTTTTAAAGCAGACACAACCTGAGTAGAAAAGCCTGTCTCCTGCCAGCACGTTGTAGAGATGAACCCTTGCAGTGGTTCCTCTAGAGAGGTCCAACACACCCTTTCTAGAGTCAGCAATCTGACTTAGCAGGAGGTGTCATGGACCTCTGCAGAGAGACCACTCCTTCCACACACAGACCAAAGGTCCTTCATATATATATATATATATATATATATATATATATATATATATATATATATACACACACACTGTACATACATTTGCAGTACGTTGCTCATCCCTTTACAAACCCAGAAAACACAGAAAAATACTTGGTGATCTGACAGACGTTTTATTCTGCTACACTACTCAGACCCACCTGCTTGCCCATCTCCCAAATATAACTGCTAATCATCCTGTAGTTCCAAAATAACAACTGGGAGGGCTAATTACTCTGCTTGAAATAACACATGAAGTGAGCACAAGGTACAGGACAGCTCTGCATTTCTGACATGATCAACAGGCTAGGACTACAGAACGCCTCCACCTCTTATCTCCATAACATGGGGTGGTGGGGGGTCTGTAGTTCTCAGCAATAAACTGGGCAGGGCAGATAACACTCCTTGGGACAACAAGAATGTACTGGATTTTTGGAAGAATCAACAGTTTTATTTTTGCACTTAAACAAATATAACAAATTGCTTTCAATAGATTATACACCGATCAGCCATAACATTAAGACCTTCCACCATAACCCAACTCCACTAGACCTCTGAAGGTATGCTGTGGTATCTGGCACCAAGCCGTCAGTAGCAGATCCTTTAAGTCTTTTAAATTGTGAGGTTTGATCCCAATGGTTTTTCCTACAGATGTAGAAATAGGAAGAGGGAGCCCAGCCGCTGCACACCTCGCCTGTCCTGAGTGGAGGACAACTGCATGATTAAGCCACCGGGAAAGGGACGAAACATGTTGGGGTCATGGCTTGGATGAATCAAGCTGAGGATGCTTTTGCCTGCTAACCACTCAGGCCCGATGAGGTGTGTGGTGCCGGGCAATCTCTCTCTTTTCTACAGCGTGCTTTAGGTCTGGATGAACCTTTTTCCAGTCTGCACCCTCGCTAGTCAGCGCATTCTATTCATTGGACCTTGTTAGCCTGAGGGGTGGCCACTAAGCATTTATTGTGGGTTACATCCTACAGATAGTTACATAGTTATTCTGGCTGAAAAAAGACAAAAGTCCATCCAGTTCAACCATTAAAAAAAAAAAAAAAAAGTTATAATCCTATACCCCAGTTGATCCAGAGGAAGGCAAAAAAAACCCAGCAAAGCATGATCCAATTTGCTCCTGCAGGGAAAAAAAGTCCTTCCTGATCCCCCAAGAGGCACTCGGATATTCCCTGGATCAAATTTACCTATGAATGTTAAATTGGATTGAGATCTGGAAAATTTGGAGGCAACACCTCAAACTCATTGTGTTCCTCAAACCATCCTTGAATTTGTCAGACCAGTCCACCTTCTTCTATTGCTCTGAGGTCCAAATCTGATTTCCACATGCCCATTGTAGGCTGTGGACATGGCAACAAACTGCAATGCACTGTGTGTTTTGTGTGTTCAGACACCTATTTATTGAAACCAGCATGAACTTTTCAGCAATTTGAGCTACATTAGTTCTTCTATTACATTGGACTATACAGGCCAACTTTCGCTCCCCACATACATCAATGAACCTTGTCCACCCTTGACCCTGCCATCGGTTTGCTGATTTTCCTTCTTGGATTACTTTTGTAGATCCTGACAACTGCAGATCGGGTAATATAAGAAATTGTCTGCTGCTCTAACCCTCCAGCAGTGTAAAGATAAAATGACTGTTTATTTATTTATAGTGTTGTATGGAGGAAGGTTGTGCAGATAATTTGTGACTGGTAATAAATCCTGGTTTGGTTACATATCCCTATGTGTTTTTTTTCCAGCAGTGAATGAAGTTGCACAATCCCAGCAGTCATCAGTGATATCCCACGCACAGCCAGAACATCCGACCAATGAGGATGCTCCAAGCCGGACAATTCCTACTGCCTGTGTCCGGCCGACGCACCCGCTGCGTAGCTTTGCCAATCCCTTGTTACCTCCACCAATGACTGCCATGGAACCTAAAGTCCCTTATACACCGCTGCTATCTCAGACAGGTAACATTGCACCAACTGCCCTATAAAGTACTTTTTTTGGACCTGCAGGCTTCCAGTCTTTGAACATGGTTTACCATGCTCCTTATGGGCCACACATGGATTTTATAAACTTTTTGTAATTTTTTTTGATAGATGAAATAGTTCTTGTGAGTAATTTGTCACTGGCCTGAGGGTACCTTTTATAGTGGCCATACACATATTGATGATAAATAATTGATTTATTTTCTGATCCATCTATTTCAATAAGAATAACCAGCCTATTGTCAACAACCTATTTGATCAATTTGACAGCCACAGGGAAATGGATATCAATTGCTAGTTATGATACAATCATAATTTTTTGATTGCATTGCTGTTTCCACCATGTGATCTCATAATCTGATCAATTGAAATGCAATTGTATTCATCAACTAATCTCAGTGCTGCCAATTGACAATTTTCCACTCCACTGTCCAATCGACTCAATTTGATCAAATTCAACCTAAATCAACTGGAAGGGAAGTTATGGCTATTCGATTGCCAATTTTGATCAGATTGCACATCAATCAGATAATAAAATTGAAGTGCATGTGTAAAGAGAGACTCCTGGCAAAATAGATAGATAAATGCAAAGTTGATATATATCAGTGGAAAGAGTGAGGACACGGACAAAAAACATGACATTGGCGGTAACCCTTTCCTGCTGTTTCCATGGAAAAAATAATAACATTTATATATATATATACAGTGTGTGTGTGTGTATATATATATATATATATATATATACACAGTATATTGTAAGAGCACCAACAAAAATAGTTATCTATGCAAGTAACCAGGTGGATCCCAACCAAAACACCAAACATCTAAATATACTGTGTGTATATATATATATATATATATATATACAGTTGCAAGAAAAAGTATGTGAACCCCTTGGGATTACGTGGAGTTTTGCATGAATTGGGCATAAAATGTGCTCTGAACGTCATCTAAGTCACAACAATAGAAGAACACAGTCTGCCCAACATAATACTGCACAAACATTAGATGTTGCCATGGTTTAATTGCACATAACATGTAAACATTCACAGTGCAGGGAGGAAAAAGTATGTGAGGCCCTAGCTTAATGACTTCTCCCAGAGCTAATTGGAGCCAGGAGTGAGCCAACCTTGACTCCAATCAGTGTGATGATATTGGATGTGTTGCTGACAGCTGTCCTGCCCTTAAAAAACACACACCTGTTTTGGGTTTACTGGTTTCAAGAAGCACTGTCTGATGTGAACCATGCCTCGCAGAAAAGAGCTCTCAGAAGACCTGCGATCAAGAATTGTTGACTTGCATGAAGCTGGAAAGGGTTACAAAAGTATCTCCAAAAGCCTTGATGTTCATGTGTCCACGGTAAGACAGACTGTCTACAAATGGAGAAAGTTTAGCACTGTTACTACTCTTCCTAGGAGGGGTCGTCCTGTAAAAATGACTGCAAGAGCACAGCGCAGAATGCTGCATGAGGTAAAGAAGAATCCCAGAGTGTCAGCTAAAGACCTACAGAAATCTCTGGCACATGCTAACATTTTTGTTGACACATCTACAATAAGGAAAACATTAAACAAGAATGGAGTACATGGGAGGACACCACGGAGGAAGCCATTGCTGTCCAAAAAGAATATTGCAGCACGTTTGAAGTTTGCAAAAGAGCACCTGGATTTTCCACAGCACTACTGGCAAAATATACTGTGGACAGATGAAACCAAGATTGAGTTGTTTGGGAAGAACACACAACACTATGTGTGGAGAAAAAAAGGCACAGCACACCAACATCAAAACCTCATCCCCACTGTAAAACATGGCGGAGGGAGCATCATGGTTTGGGGCTGCTTTGCTGCCTCAGGGCCTGGACGGATTGTTGTCATTGATGGGAAAATTAATTCCAGAGTTTATCAAGACATTTTGCAGGAAAACGTATGACCATCTGTCCGCCAACTGAAGCTCCGCAGAGGATGGGTGATGCAACAGGACAATGACCCAAAGCATACAAGTAATTCAACAAAACAATGGCTGCAACAGCACAGAATACGCCTTCTGGAGTGGCCCAGTCAGAGTCCTGACCTCAACCCGATTGAAATGCTGTGGCATGACCTTAAGAGAGCGATTCACACCAGACATCCCAAGAATATTGCTACACTAAAACAGTTTTGTGAAGAGGAGTGGTCCAAAATTACTCCAGATCGTTGTGCAGGTCTGATCTGCAACTACAGGAAACGTTTGGTTGAGGTTATTGGTGCCAAAGGAGGGTCAACCAGTTATTAAGTCCAAAGGTTCACATACTTTTTCCTCCCTGCACTGTGAATTTTTACATGTTATGTGCAATTAAACCATGGCAACATCTAATGTTTGTGTAGTATTATGTTGGGCAGACTGTGTTCTTCTATTGTTGTGACTTAGATGACGTTCAGAGCACATTTTATGCCCAATTCATGCAAAACTCCACGTAATCCCAAGGGGTTCACATACTTTTTCTTGCAACTGTATATATTGTATATCAAGATAGTATATATTTATGGAAAGAGGAAAGAGTGGGAAAGGGTTAAATCCATTATCATATTTTTATTGTTGTCTATGTCCACCTATTAGCTAGATTACCCTTGCTCAGTAGGGTGGTGATGGGAAATCACTCTGAAAGCTCTTCAAACTCACATGTACAACTAAACCTAAAGTGGTTGTAAAGGCAGAATGTTTTTTTTTACCTTCATTCATTATATGCATGAAGGTGAAAAATCTTCTGTGTGCTGCTCCCCTCACAACCCCCTTAACACTCACCTGACCCCCTTCTCGATCCAGCGTGGTGCACAGGACCCTCGGCTGTCCTGAGGTTCCCACTGCTGTCAATCATAGCCAGTGAGTCAATGAGGAGAAAGAAGGGTGGGACCGAGCTGCAGCTTTATGTGTCTTATGGACGCATAGAGTGGGGCACGGAAACGAGCACACACCAGTGCCCCCATACCAAACAACTTGCTATTGGGGTCACTGGTCAAAGGGGAAGAGCCAGGAGCGCCGGTGGGGGACCCGAGAAAAAGAGGATCAGGGCTGCTTTGTGCAAACCCATTACACAGAGCGGGTAAAAAACCCAAAGAAACCATTGATATCACTTTAATCCCCAGTTCACACCGGTGTGACTTGTCATGCAACTTGACAGATCAAAGTTGTATGACAAGTCACACCCTATTGCCAGCTATGGAACTGTTCAAATCTGTGCGACTCCGATTTGCACCAACTTTGAAAAAGGTTCCTGCACTATTTTTTTGCAATTTCATGTGCGCCTTGCATTGACATCTGTGCATGAAGTCGCAGAGATGTCAGCAAGCCGCCCATGAAGTCGCAGAGATGTCAGCAAGCCGCCCATGAAGTCGCACAGATGTCAGCAAGCCGCCCATGAAGTCGCACAGATGTCAGCAAGCCGCCCATGAAGTCGCACAGATGTCAGCAAGCCGCCCATGAAGTCGCACAGATGTCAGCAAGCCGCCCATGAAGTCGCACAGATGTCAGCAAGCCGCCCATGAAGTCGCACAGATGTCAGCAAGCCGCCCATGAAGTCGCACAGATGTCAGCAAGCTGCCCATGAAGTCGCACAGATGTCAGCAAGCCGCACATGAAGTCGCACAGATGTCAGCAAGCCGCCCATGACGTCGCACTGATGTGAGCAAGCCGCCCATGACGTCGCACTGATGTCAGCAAGCCGCACATGAAGTCGCACAGATGTCAGCAAGCCACACATGAAGTCGCACAGATGTCAGCAAGCTGCACAGATGTCAGCAAACCGCCCATGAAGTCGCACAGATGTCAGCAAGTCGCACAGATGTCAGCAAGCCACACATGAAGTCGCACAGATGTCAGCAAGCCACACATGAAGTCGCACAGATGTCAGCAAGCCGCACATGAAGTCGCACAGATGTCAGCAAGCCGCACATGAAGTCACACAGATGTCAGCAAGCCGCTCATGAAGTCGCACTGATTGGCAGCTTTGAAATACAGCTGAGGTAGCGCAATTTCAAAGCCGCATTCAGTGTGAACCAAGGCTAAAGAAAGCTTTTGTGTACCTAGCTTTACCTGATTCTGCTATGGAGCGGCTGTGGGAAATAAGTTGCGGTCCATTCACACCTAAGACGATTCATGTGTTAACACACGTTGCCACAATGCATGGCAACATACCTGCTCCTCATGTGGTGCACTGCTGCTTTGCAATGCCATTCATTGTGAATGGCACCCCAATGCATTGTACAGTAGAGCCCAATGTACCACATACAGTGCATTGTGGTGTGCTTCATCATTAAAAATGGACCATGCACATTTTTTTCATCTCTCGTGCATTGGCAGCCCTTTCATAACAAATGGGCTGTTTTAATTCAACTCAGGTTAGCGTGTCTTCTTTAATGCACCGCAACGGAATAATTAAGTGTGAATGAGTCTTAAGCAGCATTTTAGAATGTATTCAATGGTTGATCAATGAGTGCATACTGTAAATAGGTAAACAACCAGGGTTTATTTTTTTGTTAATTTGCTTGAAGTTCTGCTGTAAATTTTTGCCAATTTTGCCGAAACTATTTCAGTTAGTTTTACCTTTTCTTTTTGACATTGTCTGATACGCCCCAGAAATTGTTTTGTTCCCTTTGGTGTCATAAATATTTTATGAACAATTTCAAAGACTGGTTTTTCTTATATGTAAAAACTCAGTGTCGTCCTTTATGCTTAATCCGGAGATAAGATGCCGATCCTTCCTCCTCCTCGCTCTTTAACGCTCTGTTCTGCCTTTCCTCAATAATAATCATAAACACGGCTATATAAGTGATTTGGTTTAGTCCGCTTTCAAGTAAATTGAAAACTGTTTGATGGAGTGTTAAGCTCGCTGCATTATGGATCCAACATAAATTCTTTACTTTCCCCTTTTATAAGTGAAAAATCCCCTTAAGCTACTAAAATAATCATCTGCATTTCAGGAAAAAAACAGGTTTAAGAGAAGTTTATAAGCCTATGGAAGAATTTGATCTTTTTCTCAGATTGCATATCACTTTTCATTGCGTTTTCATTGCTCTTCCGTTAATGCTTTCTGTAGAATTATTTCTGCTCAAGTGACGTTCTTGAATGTCCCTGGGAAAGCTTGAGAAAATCATAATATAGCAGCAATCCGTTTTTGATAGGACTCCTATTATTATTGATCAGGTATGCTTTATTTAAAGTGCAACTATCCTACAAATGTTCCTTTCTCATTCCCTATATGTACAGATTACTTGTCAATTAATTAGGTGTGTGTGCCCATTTTAAAGTGTATTTAAATCCAAGAGCCAATTAATTTCTATTGAATTATTTATCACAGATACTTAAATAACACTATCAATTCATGCAGCGTCTTACATATGTATTGTACATTCACATCAGCCCTCAAGGAGTATACAATCTAAGGTCCCTAACTCACATATACATACTAGGGCCAATTTAGACAGGAGCTAATTAACCTTCCAGCACATCTTTGGAGTAAGCTACCAATTATAGTCCACCAGTCCTTAGATGTGATGGCTGCATTAATTTGATATTTTATCGAGATTTTTTTCTTCATTTTAACCTAGAGTTTGCATGATTTCTGTGTTTTCGTGGGTTTCCTTCCAAAATCCAAAGATATGCTAGTAGGTTAATTGGATCCCATCAAAATTGGGCCGAGTATGTGTATGCGGGTCTGAAAATCCCACGTCGTCAGCTAGACATTCTGGTAACACTGCCTTGGATGGCCTGTGCAGATGTGGTATTCCTTTTAAACAGGCAGCCACAGAAAAAGCAAGGTTCCAAGGTTGGAACCGCACCAAAGAACACAATGTGGTCATGGTATTGGATAGGATCCTACCAGTAGCATACTATGGGGTTTATTTACTAAAGCTGGAGAGTACAAAATCAGACTCCTTTCTGCATAGAAACCAATCAGCTTCTAACCTCAGCTTGTTCAATGAAGCTTTGGCAATGAAACCTGGAAGCTGATTGGTTTCTATGCAGAAGGGAGTCTGATTTTGGACTCTCCAACTTTAGTAAATAAACCCCTATCTGTCTTAGGGTGACAACTCCCTTTTGTTAACACTAGCCTGTCCTGCCTAATAACTGGGACACAAGATTGTTTTGAGCTTATGCTCCTGGAACTGGATTTCACTGAAGAAGACTCTGCTACTCCAATGATCTCCATTTTCTTCAAGGTCCTGTGCTGAGTGACTGCCCTTGTGCTTTCTGACCACAGGAGATTGGCTGCCCAGCACAGGCATCATTTAGAGAAGGCTTTGCTTTCTCTCAATTAATGAACTAAAATATTGAGGTCTTCCATATCCTCAAAATTGTATGTTAGTGCAAATAAAAAAAGTATCATGGACAGTACTCAATTGTTTCTGTCGCAAATGCACTAATACGGCTCCAATCACCTCAAGTCTCAATTAATGCAAAGCATTTTTTGATTGGGAAAGGTGGAGAGGCAGGGCGGTGATATCAATCTCTTCATCCCATCCAATCAGAGAACACAAATGTAGATCACAGGAGTAGTGGTGTTAATGTTAGTGATTTCCAGTTTCCAGGAGCATCATCCAGTTTTGGTATATGCATAGTTATAATATATACCTGAAATGTATCTTTAAAGTAACATCTGTTGAAGCTGCTGTGAAGGTTCTTCTTCAGGTACTTCCTGTTATGAGGTGATAACTGTCCCTTAATTGTATTCAGCGTGTCTCATGTGCCGCTGGTGGAAGCTTCAAGAAGCCATACAGACACACATTGCACAGGCAAGGTCATCATCCACAAATTTGACCTGAATCCTGTAATCCTCTTATTGGTTAAAGACAGCATTGTCTATATTGGCTCACACCAAAACTGGGCTTAGAATGTAGAATTGTATGACCATGATAGAGACTAGAGATGAGCGAATCGAAGTATCCGAAGTGGAATTCGAGTCGAATATCGGAAAAATTTCGATTCGTGCCGAATCCGAAAAACAGCCTAATTCGGACGCGCGAATCGAAATTTTTCCGAAAATGGCGGCTGACATGTGCGGCGACGGAGCGGGGATGTCGGGGAAGGCGCGCAGACAAGGCGCGCTGCCCCATAATGCATTCCTCAACGACATGTGATCGCATCAGCCAATCAGCAGCCAGCCAGCCAGCACTGTGTAATGGTCGAGGTATATATAGCGGCCATTTTGGAAATCTTCATTTGCCTGCAGTCATTGAACAGAGGCAGACCGCTCTGTACTAGGGACAGGGACAGAGTTAGGGCCACAGAAACGAGAATTGGGGACAGAGAGAAGTTACTTAGGGACAGAGAACCATTACTCAGGGACACAGACTTGTTAATGAGGGCCACAGAATCGTTATTTAGGGACAAAGAAACGCTAGTTAGGGCCACAGAATTCATACTCAGGGACAGACAGAATTGTTACTCAGTGCCAGAGAATTGTTACTTAGGGCCACAGAAACGTTATTAGGGCCACAGAATTTTTACTCAGGGACAGACAGAATTGTTACTGAGTGCCAGAGAATTGTTACTCAGGGACAGACAGAATTGTTACTGAGTGCCAGAGAATTCTTACTCAGGGCCACAGAATTCATTCTCAGGGACAGACAGAATTGTTACTCAGGGACAGACAGAATTGTTACTGAGTGCCAGAGAATTGTTACTCAGGGACAGACAGAATTGTTACTGAGTGCCAGAGAATTGTTACTCAGGGACAGACAGAATTGTTACTGAGTGCCAGAGAATTGTTACTCAGGGACAGACAGAATTGTTACTGAGTGCCAGAGAATTGTTACTCTCACAGACACAAAATTGTTACTTGCACAGACACAGAATTGTTACTTGCACAGACACACAATTGTTACTCAGGGCCACTGAATTCATACTCAGGGACAGACAGAATTGTTACTGAGTGCCAGAGAATTCTTACTCAGGGCCACAGAATTCATACTCAGGGACAGACAGAATTGTTACTCAGGGACAGACAGAATTGTTACTGAGTGCCAGAGAATTGTTACTCAGGGACAGACAGAATTGTTACTGAGTGCCAGAGAATTCTTACTCAGGGACAGACAGAATTGTTACTGAGTGCCAGAGAATTGTTACTCTCACAGACACAAAATTGTTACTTGCACAGACACAGAATTGTTACTCGCACAGAGACAGAATTGTTACTCAGGGCCACAGAATTCATACTCAGGGACAGACAGAATTGTTACTGAGTGCCAGAGAATTGTTACTCAGGGACAGACAGAATTGTTACTGAGTGCCAGAGAATTGTTACTCTCACAGACACAAAATTGTTACTTGCACAGACACAGAATTGTTACTTGCACAGACACACAATTGTTACTCAGGGCCACAGAATTCATACTCAGGGACAGACAGAATTGTTACTGAGTGCCAGAGAATTCTTACTCAGGGCCACAGAATTCATACTCAGGGACAGACAGAATTGTTACTCAGGGACAGACAGAATTGTTACTGAGTGCCAGAGAATTGTTACTCAGGGACAGACAGAATTGTTACTGAGTGCCAGAGAATTGTTACTCTCACAGACACAAAATTGTTACTTGCACAGACACAGAATTGTTACTTGCACAGACACACAATTGTTACTCAGGGCCACAGAATTCATACTCAGGGACAGACAGAATTGTTACTGAGTGCCAGAGAATTGTTACTCAGGGACAGACAGAATTGTTACTGAGTGCCAGAGAATTCTTACTCAGGGCCACAGAATTCATTCTCAGGGACAGACAGAATTGTTACTCAGGGACAGACAGAATTGTTACTGAGTGCCAGAGAATTGTTACTCAGGGACAGACAGAATTGTTACTGAGTGCCAGAGAATTGTTACTCAGGGACAGACAGAATTGTTACTGAGTGCCAGAGAATTGTTACTCAGGGACAGACAGAATTGTTACTGAGTGCCAGAGAATTGTTACTCTCACAGACACAAAATTGTTACTTGCACAGACACAGAATTGTTACTTGCACAGACACACAATTGTTACTCAGGGCCACAGAATTCATACTCAGGGACAGACAGAATTGTTACTGAGTGCCAGAGAATTCTTACTCAGGGCCACAGAATTCATACTCAGGGACAGACAGAATTGTTACTCAGGGACAGACAGAATTGTTACTGAGTGCCAGAGAATTGTTACTCAGGGACAGACAGAATTGTTACTGAGTGCCAGAGAATTCTTACTCAGGGACAGACAGAATTGTTACTGAGTGCCAGAGAATTGTTACTCTCACAGACACAAAATTGTTACTTGCACAGACACAGAATTGTTACTCGCACAGAGACAGAATTGTTACTCAGGGCCACAGAATTCATACTCAGGGACAGACAGAATTGTTACTGAGTGCCAGAGAATTGTTACTCAGGGACAGACAGAATTGTTACTGAGTGCCAGAGAATTGTTACTCTCACAGACACAAAATTGTTACTTGCACAGACACAGAATTGTTACTTGCACAGACACACAATTGTTACTCAGGGCCACAGAATTCATACTCAGGGACAGACAGAATTGTTACTGAGTGCCAGAGAATTCTTACTCAGGGCCACAGAATTCATACTCAGGGACAGACAGAATTGTTACTCAGGGACAGACAGAATTGTTACTGAGTGCCAGAGAATTGTTACTCAGGGACAGACAGAATTGTTACTGAGTGCCAGAGAATTGTTACTCTCACAGACACAAAATTGTTACTTGCACAGACACAGAATTGTTACTTGCACAGACACACAATTGTTACTCAGGGCCACAGAATTCATACTCAGGGACAGACAGAATTGTTACTGAGTGCCAGAGAATTGTTACTCAGGGACAGACAGAATTGTTACTGAGTGCCAGAGAATTGTTACTCTCACAGACACAAAATTGTTACTTGCACAGACACAGAATTGTTACTCGCACAGAGACAGAATTGTTACTCAGGGCCACAGAATTCATACTCAGGGACAGACAGAATTGTTACTGAGTGCCAGAGAATTGTTACTCAGGGAAGACAGAATTGTTACTGAGTGCCAGAGAATTGTTACTCAGGGACAGACAGAATTGTTACTGAGTGCCAGAGAATTGTTACTCTCACAGACACAAAATTGTTACTTGCACAGACACAGAATTGTTACTCGCACAGAGACAGAATTGTTACTCAGGGCCACAGAATTCATACTCAGGGACAGACAGAATTGTTACTGAGTGCCAGAGAATTGTTACTCAGGGACAGACAGAATTGTTACTGAGTGCCAGAGAATTGTTACTCTCACAGACACAAAATTGTTACTTGCACAGACACAGAATTGTTACTTGCACAGACACACAATTGTTACTGAGTGCCAGAGAATTGTTACTCAGGGACAGACAGAATTGTTACTGAGTGCCAGAGAATTGTTACTCAGGGACAGACAGAATTGTTACTGAGTGCCAGAGAATTGTTACTCAGGGACAGACAGAATTGTTACTGAGTGCCAGAGAATTGTTACTCGCACAGACACAAAATTGTTACTTGCACAGACACAAAATTGTTACTTGCACAGACACAGAATTGTTACTCGCGCAGACACAGAATTGTTACTCAGGGCCACAGAATTCATACTCAGGGACAGACAGAATTGTTACTGAGTGCCAGAGAATTGTTACTCAGGGACAGACAGAATTGTTACTGAGTGCCAGAGAATTGTTACTCAGGGACAGACAGAATTGTTACTGAGTGCCAGAGAATTGTTACTCAGGGACAGACAGAATTGTTACTGAGTGCCAGAGAATTGTTACTCGCACAGACACAAAATTGTTACTTGCACAGACACAGAATTGTTACTCGCACAGACACAGAATTGTTACTCGCACAGACACAGAATTGTTACTCAGGGCCACAGAATTCATACTCAGGGACAGACAGAATTGTTACTGAGTGCCAGAGAATTGTTACTCAGGGACACCTAATCGTTGAATTAAATAGTATGTCAGACAACATGCAGAGGAGTGGCAGAGGAGGCAATGTTTTAGGAGCGAGCAGACGTGGCAGCAGAGGAAGGGGTCGAGGCAGCAGTATTCGCAGCCAGAGGCCAGTGCTCCCGGTGTCATCCAGCGGTCGTGTCTCCACCGACAACCCTGCCGTCATTGATTGGTTGGCTCGGTCGTCTTCCTCTTCCCAGGTCACCTCTGACACCTACAGCCAACGGTCGGTGGGTACGTCAGACACAACCGTTAGTTGGCATGGCCCGGGACCAAGCCCACTGAAATCACGTGTCCTCTACCTGCCCCTGTCCTTTGCTGTTCCCTCACCAAGCGAAGTATCGCATGCTGTGGGCTCAGCCCCACTGTACAGTGAGGAAGAGCTAACAGAGGGCGGTCAGGAACGGGGGGAGACATCGGCCTTTTCAGCAGCCAAGCGAACAAGTACTGGCGAGGAGAGTGGCTCGGTAGCCGGTCTAGAGACAGGTCTGTCTCCTGACCCAGACGCAGCCGAGGGGGCTAGTAGTGAGGCGGAGACCCTACTTGATGATGAGGAGGTTGATCGCACTTGGCAGCCTCGTCGTCATCAGGCAATTTCTTCCGCATCATCAGGAGAAGAGGGTGGCAGCTTGGCAGCGAGCAAAACAGTCGGTGGGTTGCCCAGGAGACAGCAGCAGGGTCGCATCAGTGTCAGTGGAGCCAAACGTCCACGGAGTAGAGCACCAGCTCCACTGCAGCCTACCACCACGGCCAGTAGTGGTGCCGGTGCGCACGGAGGAAGTAGCAGTCAGCCAGTGAAGAGTAGCGGGGGCAAAGTTTCCTACTCGGTGGTGTGGCAATTTTTCCTCAAGCCGCCCGAGGAAGTAAATGTAGCCGTATGTCGACTATGTGGCCAGAAATGCAAGCGTGGCCAGGGGGCCCATGTTGGGACTACAGCGTTGCGTCAGCATATGCAGCGTCACCATTCGGTGGCCTGGGAAAACCGTGATAAACATACGGCGGTTCTGCCTGCCCCAGCCCCCGCTCCATCACCCGCTCCGTTACTTGCTCCGTCACCCGACGTCGTCAATCGCCCTCTATCAGCCAGTCAAGGCTCCAACACCTCTGCTGAGGGGAGTTGTCGCTCATTGGCATCTTCCGCTCGTTCAGATGCTCCTTCTCCTGCTACTCCTCTTCTCGGATTCCGTCAACAGTCTTTCTTGGAATCCGTATCCAAGAGACAACAGTTTGCGAGCACGCACCCGACGGTGCAAAAGCTGAACGTCCTCCTGTCCAAGTTGCTGGTGCTGCAGTCCCTCCCTTTCCAACTGGTGGACTCAGCACCTTTCCGAGAAATGATGGCTTGTGCCGCGCCGCGGTGGAGAGTGCCAAGCCGTCATTTCTTTGCCCAAAAGGCAGTGCCAGCCCTGCATTCACATGTAGAAGAGATGGTGGGCCAGTCTTTGAGCATGTCGGTCTCTGCCAAAGTGCACGGCAGCGCCGACGTGTGGAGCTGTAACTACGGTCAGGGACAGTACATGTCATTTACGGCCCACTGGGTGAACGTGGTGCCGGCACAGCCGCACCAGCAACTTGGACAGGTCACGACGCTTTTGCCTCCACGTTTGCACGTCCTTGGTCCAGCAAGCATGTCCGCCTCTACCACCTCTTTTTCCGCCGTGTCCTCAGCCGCCACCCCCGTGCCAAGTCCCATTACCCGACCGGCATATCACATGTGCAGGGCGCAACGGTGTCACGCTGTGCTGCACCTGGTATGCCTTGGCGAACGTAGTCACACAGGGGAGGAACTGCTGAGTGTAATGAACAGAGAAATCGACAGATGGCTGTCTCCGCGCAAACTAAAAATCGGAACCATGTTGACTGACAACGGAAAGAACATGGTGTCTGCTCTGCGTCAAGGAAGGTTGTGCCATGCGCCATGCATGGCTCACGTGTTCAATCTGGTTGTCAAGCGGTTCCTAAAATCCACCATCCCACTGCAAGACATCCTTAAAATGTCACGTAAACTGTGCATGCATTTCAGCCATTCCTACACCGCAAAGAACACCCTCATTGAGCTGCAGCGGCAGAACGGAATTCCACAGCATCGCCTGATCTGCGACGTTGCAACAAGGTGGAATTCAACCCTACACATGTTAGACCGCCTTTACGAGCAGCGAAAGGCCATCACCGATTTCCTGATGTTACAAGCGGATAAAGGTACTCCCCTGTGTAACTTAGATGTCAGCCATTGGCAGCTCATGCGTGACACCTGCCGCTTGCTCAGGCCCTTTGAGGAGGCCACGCTATTCGTGAGTCGGCAGGACTATGGGATGAACGACGTCATTCCTCTGTTGCACGTCCTGGAACAAATGCTGTTAACAATGGCTGGTCAGGGTGCGGTAGACGTGGCGCACAGATCTCAACGCCACATGACCCCTGTGGGGGCAGGACAGGAAGAAGAGGAGGAGGTAGAGGAGGACATTTGTGCTCAGGAATTATTGAGTGAAATGGGTGGTTTTTCCACTCAGCGGACAGGAGTGGAGGAGCAGGAGCATCTGGTAGAGGAGGAGGAGGAGGAGACAGAGGACCCAGACGCACCGTGGCAGTATGCTGTGGAGATGGAGGCAGGGAGTCCCTCGCATTCCTTGGCACAAATGGCCCATAGCATGCTCGGTTGCTTGCGTAGCGACAGCCGAATAATAACCATCAGACAGAGGGATGACTTTTGGCTGTCCACCTTGTTGGACCCTCGCTACCGGTCCAAAATGGTGGCCTTTTTCACACCTGCTGAGAGGGAGGCCAAAATTACGTACTATAAAAACCACCTATGTAGTCAGTTGGTCTCTGCCTTTGTGCGCCATCGTCCATCCTCAGACACTGTGGGCCCTGTGCGCTCGCGTTCCGCTGGCATGGCAGCAGGGGAGGGGTGGGGTGGTAGGAGCAGTGGCAGCTCCACCAGCAGCGGCTGCCTCAGTCTGCAGTCGATGATGAGTAGCTTTCTTCACCAGCGCAGTGAGGAAACTACTAACCAGCCGCAGCAGCAGCAGCAGCATCAGGTGGACCTGGAGCAGGAGCTCAAACAACAGGCTTGGGCCTACTTGGACAGCACCCTGCCAACCGAGGTAGACAATCCCCTTGACTACTGGGCAACGAAACTTGACCTTTGGCCCCAACTAGCTGAATTTGCCCTTGAAAGGCTGTCATGCCCGGCCAGTAGCGTGGCATCGGAGCGCGTGTTTAGTGCGGCAGGAGGTATTGTAACTCCGCGGAGGACACGACTGTCCACCCAAAGTGTGGAGAGACTCACGTTTGTGAAAATGAATCAGGCGTGGATTAGTCTGGATTTCAAACCACCAGTTCCTGACACAACTGACTAAATCCGCCATGAATCATGCCTCAAACATGTGCCACTTTCAGGTCTCCTCACACTGCTGGTGTGTTGAATTTTTTGACATAGGGTGCTGGCAGATTACGGGCCTCCTATAGCTGCTGCCAGGCCCCTAATCTGCCATAGGCCCCTATATACCACCTCCTCCTGCTGCTGCCAGGTCCAGAGTCTCTCATGGGTCCCTGTACGGCCTCCCATTGCTGCTGTCTCCATCGCCACACTCTGCTGCCATGTGCCACTTTCAGGTCTCTTCACACTGCTGGTGTGTTAAATTTTTTGACATAGGGTGCAGGCAGATTACGGGCCTCACATAGCTGCTGCCAGGCCCCTAATCTGCCATGGGCCCCTATATACCACCTCCTCCTGCTGCTGCCAGGTCCAGAGTCTCTCATGGGTCCCTGTACGGCCTCCCATTGCTGCTGTCTCCATCGCCACACTCTGCTGCCATGTGCCACTTTCAGGTCTCTTCACACTGCTGGTGTGTTAAATTTTTTGACATAGGGTGCTGCAAGATAACGGGCCTCACATAGCTGCTGCCAGGCCCCTAATCAGCCATGGGCCCCTATACCGCCTCCTCCTGCTGCTGCCAGGTCCAGAGTCTCTCATGCCATGTGCCACTTTCAGGTCTCTTCACACTGCTGGTGTGTTAAATTTTTTGACATAGGGTGCAGGCAGATTACGGGCCTCACATAGCTGCTGCCAGGCCCCTAATCTGCCATAGGCCCCTATATACCGCCTCCTCATGCTGCTGCCAAGTCCAGAGTCTGTCATGGTCCCTGTACGGCCTCCCATTGCTGCTGTCTCCATCGCCACACTCTGCTGCCATGTGCCACTTTCAGGTCTCTTCACACTGCTGGTGTGTTAAATTTTTTGACATAGGGTGCAGGCAGATTACGGGCCTCACATAGCTGCTGCCAGGCCCCTAATCTGCCATGGGCCCCTATATACCGCCTCCTCATGCTGCTGCCAAGTCCAGAGTCTGTCATGGTCCCTGTACGGCCTCCCATTGCTGCTGTCTCCATCGCCACACTCTGCTGCCATGTGCCACTTTCAGGTCTCTTCACACTGCTGGTGTGTTAAATTTTTTGACATAGGGTGCAGGCAGATTACGGGCCTCACATAGCTGCTGCCAGGCCCCTAATCTGCCATAGGCCCCTATATACCGCCTCCTCATGCTGCTGCCAAGTCCAGAGTCTGTCATGGTCCCTGTACGGCCTCCCATTGCTGCTGTCTCCATCGCCACACTCTGCTGCCATGTGCCACTTTCAGGTCTCTTCACACTGCTGGTGTGTTAAATTTTTTGACATAGGGTGCAGGCAGATTACGGGCCTCACATAGCTGCTGCCAGGCCCCTAATCTGCCATGGGCCCCTATATACCACCTCCTCCTGCTGCTGCCAGGTCCAGAGTCTCTCATGGGTCCCTGTACGGCCTCCCATTGCTGCTGTCTCCATCGCCACACTCTGCTGCCATGTGCCACTTTCAGGTCTCTTCACACTGCTGGTGTGTTAAATTTTTTGACATAGGGTGCTGCAAGATAACGGGCCTCACATAGCTGCTGCCAGGCCCCTAATCAGCCATGGGCCCCTATACCGCCTCCTCCTGCTGCTGCCAGGTCCAGAGTCTCTCATGCCATGTGCCACTTTCAGGTCTCTTCACACTGCTGGTGTGTTTAATTTTTTGACATAGGGTGCAGGCAGATTACGGGCCTCACATAGCTGCTGCCAGGCCCCTAATCTGCCATGGGCCCCTATATACCGCCTCCTCATGCTGCTGCCAAGTCCAGAGTCTGTCATGGTCCCTGTACGGCCTCCCATTGCTGCTGTCTCCATCGCCACACTCTGCTGCCATGTGCCACTTTCAGGTCTCTTCACACTGCTGGTGTGTTAAATTTTTTGACATAGGGTGCAGGCAGATTACGGGCCTCACATAGCTGCTGCCAGGCCCCTAATCTGCCATGGGCCCCTATATACCGCCTCCTCATGCTGCTGCCAAGTCCAGAGTCTGTCATGGTCCCTGTACGGCCTCCCATTGCTGCTGTCTCCATCGCCACACTCTGCTGCCATGTGCCACTTTCAGGTCTCTTCACACTGCTGGTGTGTTAAATTTTTTGACATAGGGTGCAGGCAGATTACGGGCCTCACATAGCTGCTGCCAGGCCCCTAATCTGCCATAGGCCCCTATATACCGCCTCCTCATGCTGCTGCCAAGTCCAGAGTCTGTCATGGTCCCTGTACGGCCTCCCATTGCTGCTGTCTCCATCGCCACACTCTGCTGCCATGTGCCACTTTCAGGTCTCTTCACACTGCTGGTGTGTTAAATTTTTTGACATAGGGTGCAGGCAGATTACGGGCCTCACATAGCTGCTGCCAGGCCCCTAATCTGCCATGGGCCCCTATATACCACCTCCTCCTGCTGCTGCCAGGTCCAGAGTCTCTCATGGGTCCCTGTACGGCCTCCCATTGCTGCTGTCTCCATCGCCACACTCTGCTGCCATGTGCCACTTTCAGGTCTCTTCACACTGCTGGTGTGTTAAATTTTTTGACATAGGGTGCTGCAAGATAACGGGCCTCACATAGCTGCTGCCAGGCCCCTAATCAGCCATGGGCCCCTATACCGCCTCCTCCTGCTGCTGCCAGGTCCAGAGTCTCTCATGCCATGTGCCACTTTCAGGTCTCTTCACACTGCTGGTGTGTTTAATTTTTTGACATAGGGTGCAGGCAGATTACGGGCCTCACATAGCTGCTGCCAGGCCCCTAATCTGCCATGGGCCCCTATATACCGCCTCCTCATGCTGCTGCCAAGTCCAGAGTCTGTCATGGTCCCTGTACGGCCTCCCATTGCTGCTGTCTCCATCGCCACACTCTGCTGCCATGTGCCACTTTCAGGTCTCTTCACACTGCTGGTGTGTTAAATTTTTTGACATAGGGTGCAGGCAGATTACGGGCCTCACATAGCTGCTGCCAGGCCCCTAATCTGCCATGGGCCCCTATATACCGCCTCCTCATGCTGCTGCCAAGTCCAGAGTCTGTCATGGTCCCTGTACGGCCTCCCATTGCTGCTGTCTCCATCGCCACACTCTGCCATGTGCCACTTTCAGGTCTCTTCACACTGCTGGTGTGTTTAATTTTTTGACATAGGGTGCAGGCAGATTACGGGCCTCACATAGCTGCTGCCAGGCCCCTAATCTGCCATAGGCCCCTATATACCGCCTCCTCATGCTGCTGCCAGGTCCAGAGTCTCTCATGGGTCCCTGTACGGCCTCCCATTGCTGCTTTCTCCATCGCCACACTCTGCCATGTGCCACTTTCAGGTCTCCTCACACACTGCTGGTGTGTTGAATTTTTTGACATAGGGTGCTGGCAGATTACGGGCCTCCCATAGCTGCTGCCAGGCCCCTAATCTGCCATGGGCCCCTATATACCGCCTCCTCATGCTGCTGCCAAGTCCAGAGTCTGTCATGGGTCCCTGTACGGCCTCCCATTGCTGCTGTCTCCATCGCCACACTCTGCCATGTGCCACTTTCAGGTCTCCTCACACACTGCTGGTGTGTAGAATTTTTTGACATAGGGTGCTGGCAGATTACGGGCCTCCCATAGCTGCTGCCAGGCCCCTAATCTGCCATGGGCCCCTATATACCGCCTCCTCATGCTGCTGCCAAGTCCAGAGTCTGTCATGGGTCCCTGTACGGCCTCCCATTGCTGCTGTCTCCATCGCCACACTCTGCCATGTGCCACTTTCAGGTCTCCTCACACTGCTGGTGTGTTGAATTTTTTGACATAGGGTGCTGGCAGATTACGGGCCTCCTATAGCTGCTGCCAGGCCCCTAATCTGCCATGGGCCCCTATATACCGCCTCCTCATGCTGCTGCCAAGTTCAGAGTCTGTCATGGGTCCCTGTACGGCCTCCCATTGCTGCTGTCTCCATCGCCACACTCTGCCATGTGCCACTTTCAGGTCTCCTCACACTGCTGGTGTGTTGAATTTTTTGACATAGGGTGCTGGCAGATTACGGGCCTCCTATAGCTGCTGCCAGGCCCCTAATCTGCCATAAGCCCCTATATACCGCCTCCTCATGCTGCTGCCAAGTCCAGAGTCTGTCATGGGTCCCTGTACGGCCTCCCATTGCTGCTGTCTCCATCGCCACACTCTGCCATGTGCCACTTTCAGGTCTCCTCACACACTGCTGGTGTGTTGAATTTTTTGACATAGGGTGCTGGCAGATTACGGGCCTCCTATAGCTGCTGCCAGGCCCCTAATCTGCCGTAGGCCCCTATATACCGCCTCCTCATGCTGCTGCCAGGTCCAGAGTCTCTCATGGGTCCCTGTACGGCCTCCCATTGCTGCTGTCTCCATCGCCACACTCTGCCATGTGCCACTTTCAGGTCTCCTCACACTGCTGGTGTGTTCCATTTTTTGTCATAGGGTGCTGGCAGATTATGGGCCTCCCATAACTGCTGCCAGGCCCCTAATCTGCCATGGGCCCCTATACCGACTCCTCATGCTGTGACGTTGCAACAAGGTGGAATTCAACCCTACATATGTTAGACCGCCTTTACGAACAGCAAAAGGCCATCACAGATTTCCTGATGTTAAAAGCAGATAAAGGTACTCCCTGTGTAACTTAGATGTCAGCCATTGGCAGCTCATGCGTGACACCTGCGCTTGCTCAGGCCCTTTGAGGAGGCCACGCTATTCGTGAGTCGGCAGGACTATGGGATGAACGACGTCATTCCTCTGTTGCACGTCCTGGAACAAATGCTGTTAACAATGGCTGGTCAGGGTGCGGTAGACGTGGCGCACAGATCTCAACGCCACATGGCCCCTGTGGGGGCAGGACTGGAAGAAGAGGAGGAGGTAGAGGAGGACATTGGTGCTCAGGAATTATTGAGTGAAATGGGTGGTTTTTCCACTCAGCGGACAGGAGTGGAGGAGCAGGAGCATCTGGTAGAGGAGGAGGAAGAGGAGACAGAGGACCTAGACGCACCGTGGCAGTATGCTGTGGAGATGGAGGCAGGGAGTCCCTCGCATTCCTTGGCACAAATGGCCCATAGCATGCTCGGTTGCTTGCGTAGCGACAGCCGAATAATAACCATCAGACAGAGGGATGACTTTTGGCTGTCCACCTTGTTGGACCCTCGCTACCGTTCAAAAATGGTGGCCTTTTTCACACCTGCTGAGAGGGAGGCCAAAATAACGTACTATAAAAAACACCTATGTAGTCAGCTGGTCTCTGCCTGTCTGCGCCAACGTCCATCCTCAGACACTGTGGGCCCTGTGCGCTCGTGTTCCGCTGCCATGGCAGCAGGGGAGGGGTGGGGTGGTAGGAGCAGTGGCAGCTCCACCAGCAGCGGCTGCCTCAGTCTGCAGTCGATGATGAGTAGCTTTCTTCACCAGCGCAGTGAGGAAACTACTAACCAGCCGCAGCAGCAGCAGCAGCATCAGGTGGACCTGGAGCAGGACCTCAAACAACAGGCTTAGGCCTACTTGGACAGCACCCTGCCAACCGAGGTAGACAATCCCCTTGACTACTGGGCAACGAAACTTGACCTTTGGCCCCAACTAGCTGAATTTGCCCTTGAAAGGCTGTCATGCCCGGCCAGTAGCGTGGCATCGGAGCGCGTGTTTAGTGCGGCAGGAGGTATTGCAACTCCGCGGAGGACACGACTGTCCACCCAAAGTGTGGAGAGACTCACGTTTGTGAAAATGAATCAGGCGTGGATTAGTCTGGATTTCAAACCACCAGTTCCTGACACAACTGACTAAATCCGCCATGAATCATGCCCCAAACATGTGCCACTTTCAGGTCTCCTCACACTGCTGGTGTGTTCCATTTTTTGTCATAGGGTGCTGGCAGATTACGGGCCTCCCATAGCTGCTGCCAGGCCCCTAATCTGCCATGGGCCCCTATACCGCCTCCTCATGCTGCTGCCAAGTCCAGAGTCTCTCATGGGTCCCTGTACGGCCTCCCATTGCTGCTGCCTCCATCGCCACACTCTGCCATGTGCCACTTTCAGGTCTCCTCACACTGCTGGTGTGTTCCATTTTTTGTCATAGGGTGCTGGCAGATTACGGGCCTCCCATAGCTGCTGCCAGGCCCCTAATCTGCCATGGGCCCCTATACCGCCTCCTCATGCTGCTGCCAGGTCCAGAGTCTCTCATGGGTCCCTGTACGGCCTCCCATTGCTGCTGTCTCCATCGCCACACTCTGCCATGTGCCACTTTCAGGTCTCCTCACACTGCTGGTGGGTTCCATTTTTTGTCATAGGGTGCTGGCAGATTACGGGCCTCCCATAGCTGCTGCCAGGCCCGTAATCTGCCATGGGCCCCCGTACCGACTCCTCATGCTGCTGCCAGGCCCGTAATCTGTCATGGGCCACTGTTGTCGCTTGTTGGCATATTCCGCTCGTTCAGATGCTCCTTCTCCTGCTACTCCTCTTCACGGATTCCGTCAGCAGTCTTTCTTGGAATCCGTTTCCAAGAGACAACAGTTTGCGAGCACGCACCCGACGGTGCAGAAGCTGAACGTCCTCCTGTCCAAGTTGCTGCTGCCAGGCTCGTAATCTGTCATGCGCCCCTGTACCGCCTCCTCATGCTGCTGCCAGGTCCAGAGTGTGTCATGGGCCCCCGTACCGACTCCTCATGCTGCTGCCAGGCCCGTAATCTGTCATGGGCCCCTGTACCGCCTCCCCATGCTGCTGCCAGGTCCAGAGTGTGTCATGGGTCCCTGTACGGCCTCCCATTGCTGCTGCCAGGCCCGTAATCTGCCATGGGCCCCTGTACCGACTCCTCATGCTGCTGCCAGGCCCGTAATCTGTCATGGGCCCCTGTACCGCCTCCTCATGCTGCTGCCAGGTCCAGAGTGTGTCATGGGTCCCTGTACGGCCTCCCATTGCTGCTGTCTCTATCGCCACACTCTGCCATGTGCCACTTTCAGGTCTCCTCACACTGCTGGTGGTTTCCATTTTTGTCATAGGGTGCTGTATGGCCTCCCATTGCTGCTGCCTCCACCGCCACACTGTGGCTCCACACTCTGGTTTTGGCCCCGTGACTGCCCAAATGAGTGAAGTGTGCGGTGATTCTAAGATCGACGGCACTCATCTGCATGTCATACTGACTGACAGTATTATTTCTCTTCCCCAGCAGACTCCAAGGGCATTTAAATTAAAGGTACAGTGTTCTGCACTAATATTAAGTCTCTCTGAAGCCTAGAAACACCCTTTTTTAAGTTAAATTCACAGCGAATTTATTCGACTCGAATCGAATATTGTCCACGAATTCGCCGAATCAGTCGAATCGAATTTTTCATTTCTTCGCTCATCTCTAATAGAGACATTCGATTCTCAATTCCTTTTTGGGAAGAGACTGATGCAAACTGTTCAGTTTTGCTTTAATAACTTGTAAAACATACCAGTGTTAATGGTCTAATGGTAGTTAGTCAGATCTAATTGGACATCATCTGTAATATTGAAGATGTTTTGTAGCTTCTTGACACTACATCTTCAGAACTGAAGGAAATGGCTTGGACAAGCTTGCACAGCAACTTCAATATTACAGAACATGTCCAGTTGAATGTGACTAATTACCACCAGATTTACTAGATATCTGATGACCTGGATAACTGAGAACCTTTACATTCATTCTAGTGGTATATCAATTGGTAAAACATAACATCACTCAGAATGAATGCCATACGGCTTCTTCTTTTAGCAATAGACAGTAGTTATAATTATGTCATGCCTATTGCACAAAGCTATGGACTTACCATGTCTTGAACATGCTCAAATTTAACATTACACATCAATGCCTGGGGCTGATTCTACTGGAAACTCACTGACCTGTGTATCTTCGTTCCTCTTAAAGAACATGAAAACGAAATGAAATGCATGTGTTCTGTACTGCTGCCTTCTCGGGGGAGTCGAGGCTTATGTATATATCATGTTTGGATAAAAACTGTGGCTGTATTGCAGAGGTAAAATGCATGGATACCTGACAGAGTGAGTCAGAGTGTAACTCTCCCGTAAGAGTAGGATTGTAAATAAAATGCCTTTAAGTGTTCTTGCTGCAGAATGTAAGGAGTAATGTACACCAGGGAGCAAGTAAATGCCTAAATAAATGTGCTGTACATTTGGACAAAAGAGAAGCAGTGATATGTGGGGTGGAATTAAAGGGAACCTGTTGCTTTGCTTCAATGAGTAAAGCACAATTTCAATTTAAAGCTTGGAAGGTGGTAGTCTACTTGTTTCCCATATAACTATACCCAGCCCTGTAAACTCTGCAGTCCTCACTGTCAGAATAGATTGCTGACACAATGGAGGATCTTCAGGTGCACTGTGCAAAGCCTATGTCCATAAGGGCATTGGAGCATATACAGACCATTCCAGCTATGGCAACTCTTCGTCTTCCATCTCAGTCTTTACAGTCAGAGTAGGTCACTCACATATAGGTTTTCCAGTCACACTCTGAACAGCTCTGTAGACTCCAGTAGGCTCTAGCCCCTATCAATAAGGCCACCAGTGCTAGTGTCAGGCCTTTCGTATGCTAATGAAACCTTCCCCTTTTTCCTTCTACATGTCTGTAACACTAGGTTTCCCATTCAAAGGGCCACAGGGGCCTATACAAACATCTTGCTACACCTGCCTGATACAATTATGTATCACTGCCCTCTTAGGAGTCGCTAGAGATTTGGGTCCCCCTATAGTCCTGCACAGCCAGGTGTGTTGCACCTTCCTCCAGCCTTGCATTCCTGAGACAGAAAACAGTCCTTGAACTTGTTTTTTATGTTTTTTTTTTTAAGGGGGAATTGATAACTTGGATAGCGATGAGGGATACATGGGATGCCCTAGAAACTGTTAAACTGAGAACAACGTCCTGGAACTATGCACAAGTGCTCAGAAGGGTTTTTTGTTCCTTGGAGAGCTATCTAGCCTCTCCTGGTGTACCAACCCAAACCCCAGATAGTCCTCTTCTATCCAGCTGTCTGGAGGATTCCCTGGACAAAGGGGATCTAGAAGCACAGTCCAACTGGGAGCTGGTTAGGTTTCCCACCCAAATGCCCTCTCCCCTACTGCAGTCCAGGGGGTGTAGAAGTACTAACTGTCCCTCTTCTGCAAGCTGCAGGTTGGTAGCTGCCTTCAGGCGTTCTTCTAGGCTGTTTACTTCCTTAGCTCCACAGATGGTTCTCTCTCCGGGGGCCATTGAGGTTCAGCTTTCCTCCTGTCCTCCTGTCCAGATCCTTCCACTGTGCCACCTCCCAGGCTCCACACTCCAGCTCCTGCTCTCATATCTTCCACCAGAACTCTCCTCCCTCTGAGCAGGCTCACCTATGCTTAAAGGCTCTCCCAACCCCCTGCCAAGCCTCCTGCTTGGGGATTAGTTGGGGTCCCTTAAGCATACAGATCAGCCACTCCTCACCCCCACTCACTGAATTCTAGACACTTCTCAAAGTCTGTAGATCAGGGAGAGGTATCAGAGAGCTGATATGCTGATGTGTAGAGCCTCTCAGTACTGACCCAGATTTGACCCCCCTCTTACTATTATTCAGCATTCTGACTGAAAATTTAATTAGCTAGCTATCTAGGAGGGTGCTGCAGTTAGAACCTTTACAGCGACAGTAGCTTACTCATATAGACCCTATATATAGGTTCTCAAGGTGCTCTCTACACTTCCATTGCAAAAACATGTACCAACAATGCCTAGACTCAATCCATAGGACTGGGACTTATATAGACACTTCCAGCCTTGGTAGCTCTGCCTTATCCATCTGCTTTCTTTACAGCCACAGCTGTTTGCTTACATTGACCCGATATAGGTCCTCAGGACGCATTCTGCACAGCCTGAGTAGTAACACACATAAACAACTCCTAGTCCCCATCCATAGGGCTACCAGGACTATTGCAGTGGCAGGATTATTGTACACCAAGAAAACCCTCCCCACCATCCTTCCCTGATAGCCCTTGATACAGACAGTATTATCCATTGAATACTATCCATAGGAGCACTGGAACTAAAACAGTGGCAGGACTATTATATACCAAGGGAACCTTCTACTTTTTCCTTCCATGAGAGCCCTTGATACAGTATTATCCATTGAATACTATCCATAGGGCCTCCGGGACTCTTGCTGTGGCAGGACTATTATACACCAAGGAAACCCTTCCCTTTCTCCCTCCCTGAGAGCCCTTGATACAGTACTATCCATTGAATGCTGCAAAACTGATAAGGCATAACAACTATCTTATAGTTTTTTCTATATATGAAAAGTAAAATAGCATTTTTGTAACCCTGTGGGAATCTGATGATAACAGTCAAGAGCAGCACCATTTTTCCAAATCGTTAGTTTAGATTCCAGAATAGTTTATCTGCAAAGGCGCTTTATGCATCTCTGCTTTAGAGCGCCGAGTATGTATAAGATCAGTGGGCACTGAAGCATACAAATGAAAAGAAGTTAATTAGATCTTCCAGCCTTCGAAGGGAAGGTTTTGAATAAACAGAAATTGGTCGGTTTTCATTTCTAGAGCTGTCTCCATCTAAATGTGGAAGCAGAGGGGAAACCGATATATTTTGTCAGGGCAAATATACGTTAAATCCTCAACAGATGTCACCTTTTTTCAGACCCATCTTATTCCTTCCACGGAAATCAATTTGGAATATCAATATTTAATAGGCTGAGCCGTCATCAGCGCTGATAACGTCTCATCACAAAAGCTGAGGAAATTGTAAGGTGTTAGTGACAAACCACAAGGTTATCTCCTGTCATTTGCCAGAAAGGAAAATATGGTAATTATGAAGTATGCGGCATGGGATTTAATCCATATTTAACAGGAACTTTTCAGCAGTTTATAAAACAAAACAACTTTGCATTACCTTTTTATAATGCAGTATAGAGGCAGGGTTGCACTTACCTTATGGTAAATATAAACCTAACACTTTAATGTCATCAAAAGTTGTTTCCGATCTTGTTTTCTAATTTTTTAAAGTACTGAAAGATCCTGCAATGAAGGTTCTTGTTCAGGCACTTCCTGTTATGGGGTGACAACAGTCTCCCAATTATGATCCTGCATTGTCATGTGCAGCCTTGGTAGTAACTACAAGCACCATGCCAATGCACATTGAACAGGCATGGTCCACTGTTCTCACTACCATAAAACAAGTTCTGGGCAATGGTATGCAGTCAATGCTGGAGCAAATACATGTAGGCAAGGAGTGACTGGAAGAGGCTAGAGAAGATCAGCAGCTCAAATATTGAAAAGATTTCTATTTGTTTGACAACTTCTGTCTTTCATGTTTCCATGCTGTCTGTTACTTTAAATATTTTTTTCCAGCAAGAACTCATCTATGTGGTCTTTTATTAAACTCTCCAGTGTCTTCCCAACTATAGAAGTTAAACTATCAAGTCTATAATTATTGGCAAAGGTTTTGACCCCTTTTTAAATATTGGCACCACATTGGCCTTACATCAATCCAGAGGTACTATGCCAGTGTTTAAAGAGTCCCTAAAAATTAGAAACAATGGCTTTAAAATGACAGAGCTCAATTCTTTAATGACCCGTAGGTGTATGCCATCCAGTCCAGGTGCTTTATTCACCTTTATTCTGTGTAAATATTTCTGGATCATATCAGTTGTGAGCCAATGTGGATCATCTGGAGCTGTGTCAATACCATGCCCATTGTGGACAAGAGCTCCCCTCATGCTCCTTTGTATACACAGAGCTGAAGAAGGTATTTAATAAATTTGCCTTCTCTTTGTCTCCAGTCACCCACTCTAGTTTATTTTGTAAAGGGCCTACATGCTCAGACCGAACCTTTTTACTATTAATATATTTGTAGAATTTTTGGGGGTTTGTCCTGCTATCTTTTGCAATCTGTAGTTCATTTTCAATTATTGCGGCCTTTATTACCTTTTTACATATTCTGTTATATTCTTTGTAATGTTTAAATGATGATAGCATTTCTTCATTTTTATATTTAGTAAAAGCTCTCTTCTTATTATCTATAACTTTTTTAACTTTGGCTGTAAGCCACATAGGTTTGATTTTTAGCCTTTTAAACTTGTTGTCCATGGGAATATATTTTGCAGTGTGTTCACATAAAGTCTTTTGAAGAACTCCCATTTCTGTGTTGTGTTCATTGATGTCAATATTCCTTCCCAGTCTAAGGCTTGGAGAGCAGCCCTCAGCCTTGGAAAATTAGCTCTCTTGAAGTTGAGTGTTTTTATTGTTTCCGTATGTGCTTGTTGTGACAGCTAAAAATAAATGAAATCATGTTATGGTCACTGCCACCCAGATGTTCATTTATATCGACATTAGTAATAAACTCTGCATGGTTTGAGATTACTAGGTCCAGCAGAGCATCATTCCTAGTTGCGGCCTCTGTGAACTGTACCATAAAATTGTCCTGTAGTAGATTTATAAAGTTTTGCCCTTTAACTGTTCCTGCAGTACCATTACTCCAGTCAATTTCCGGGCAGTTAAAATCCCCTTTATTATCCCTGTCCCAGCCCTTGCAGTCCTTTAGATCTGTGCGAGGAGCTGAGTCTCCACCTCGTCATTAACACTGGAAGACCTATAACAAACTACAATGATTACCTTTTTAGTACACACCCCCATATACAGTTCCACCCATAATGCTTCAGCCTCATCACACTCTCCATCAACTAGATCCTCTTTCACACTCATTCTGAGATCACTTCTCACATAGAGACAGACACCACCACCTTTCCTTTTTACCCTGCCTCTCCGAAAGAGAACATAGCCAGTAATATTAATGGTCCAGTCATGTGAAGAATGAAGCCAAGATTCAACAATACCAATTAAATCATAGTTCTCTTCATGCAACAAAGCTTCCAACTCACCTATTTTGCTTGGCAGACTTCTAGCATTGGTGAACAAACACTTTAATTAATTGACACCTTTTGCACACGTATTTTGCATATTTTTTATTTTCATATAAATGATACCAATTCCAATGGTTGTTTGTAACATGGGCACCTTATCACCTGCCATAGCCCTCCCCCCATCTTTCCCCATTCCACCCACCAATAAGGACTGACCCCTGTCTGATCTGTCTGCCCCATTATAATCTAATTCTCCCTTCCCCCTCAATCCTAGTTTAAATACTCCTCCAGCCTTCCCATAAACCTCTCCCCCAGCACAGCAGACCCTCTTCCATTTAAGTGCAAACCATCTCTAGCTTATAGGTTGCAACCCAATGAAAAGTCAGCCCAGTTCTCTAGAAACCCAGATCCTTCCCTATTACACCAGGTCTTTAGCCATGCATTCAGTTCTCTAATCTCCCCCTGTCTTTCCTGAGTTGCACATGGCACAGGTAATATTTCAGAGAATATCACCTTGGAGGTCCTTCCCTTCAACTTGCAGCCTAGTTCTTTAAATTGATTCTTAAGGAGCCTCCACCTTCCATGTATTCTGTCATTGGTTCCAACATGGACCAAGACAGCTGGGTCATGCCCAGCCCTTCCCAGTAATTTATCAACCTGGTCCACCAAATGCCAAACCCTGGCACCACGGAAACAGCAAACCATTTGGTTGAGGCTATCCTGGCGACAAACTACTCAGTCCTTCTGATTACAGAATTTCCTACTACCACTAACTGTCTAGGCTTTCCTGCACTACCCTCACCACCCCTCTCAGATGGTCCGTCCTCCCAGCTATTAGGGATAGCAGTGACATCCAGGGCTGCCACCCTTGAGCTTGCTACCCCCACATCTTCACCCAACTTGGCAAATCTGTTTGGGTGCACGAACCCAGGACCGGCCTTCTTTTCTGTGAGCCCCTACCACTCCCTCTCGTTACAGTAACCCATCTTTCTATCTGATAATCCTGATTAGCCCGTCTGCCCTCCACATCAATTCCATTAGCTACCTACTCAGGGAGCAGGACACCCTTTTCAAGGTTGTTGGTTCTGCCCAGTGTTGCAACTTGCTCCTCCAGATCTCTAGCATGAGCTTCCAGAAGGGCAATCCACTCACATCTGTTGCAGCGGTATCCATCCTGAAGCTGTTGCTCCATTGCTGCATACATGTGGCACACTGTGCACTGCACAAAACCCTCAACCCTGCTAGCACTCATATCCCAGTTACAATATTAATATTACTAATAGGAAATATCAGTTGTCACTTACAGGTTAGTAGACTCCTGTTATAATCTCCTGTTTTCCACTCCGGTTTTTTAACTCCACTTATCAAATGTCCACTTGCTAAAAGGTCCAGCAAGCAAAATGCAGGCAAGCTCAGAGTGAGCTCTACAGAAAGTTACATAGGACCTGGAGCACCTGTGACCAATTAACCCCTCCCATTAATTAGCAAACTGAAGGACGGCAAGGAAAAGAAGAAAAAAAAATGCTATTTAAAAAGTGACAGAAAAAGTGATTTAAAAAGTAAAAGCTTCTAGCAAGACCCAAAGAAGAAAATAAAACAACTACAAGCACCAGCAATCACCAGCAGTCAAAAGTAAAACTGTTTTTCACCCTCCACACAAATTTCCCACTCTTTTTAGCTATCAGCCAGCAAAAAGTGCTAGCTTTTTTTTTTTAACCACTTGCCGCCCAGCCACTGTATATATACGGCGGCAGGGCGGCACTCGCAGGCAAAACCACGTTTTAAAACGTGTATTTTGTAAACAAATAGGGGGCACGCGCGAGGTGCGCCGCCGCCCTATCTGTCCCACGGATCACCGCCGCAGATGTGAGTCGCCGGGTCACAGCCGTTCCTTGCGGCTGTGTCCCGGCGATCGGTGGCAAACAGTGACAGAGAGCACAGCTGCAGTAGCTGTGCTGTCTGTCACTTCCCTGTCAGCTCAAGGATGAGATGATCGAGAAAGAACAGTTTCTCTTTCTCGATCAGCCTTGTCCCGCCCAGTACACACCTCCGCCCCCTAGTAAAACACACCCCTCACTCCTATAACCCTTCCCTGCAAAATAAAGTTAACCCCTTCCTCCCCATTGCCATTAGTACAGTGTCAGTGTTTTTTTTTTTTTGCACTGATCACTGTATTAGTGTTTTTGGGGATGTCAGTGACCCCAAGTCAGTACCACCCAATGTCAGAATGTCCGCCGCAGTCCCGCTATAAGTCGCTGCCATAAGTCCCTGATCGCCGCCATAATTCGCTGATCGCCACCATTATTAGTATAAAAAAAAACTAAAAATCCCAGTATCTTTCCCGCCATTTGTAGACGCTATAACTTTCACGTAAACCAATTAATTTACACGTATTGGGTTTTTTTTTAGCAAAGACATGTCGCAGAATGCATTTTGGCAGAAATTAATGACTAAATATTAGTCCAAAATATTGTTTTTTTTTCCTCAAAATTGTCAGCCTTTTTTTATAGCGCAAAAAATAAAAACCACACAGGTGATCAAATACCACCGAAAGAAAGCTCAATTCCTAGATTGTAAGCTCGTAAGAGTAGGGCCCTCTTACCCCTCGTACGCTGTCTGTCTTTGTTGTACTGTGCCATGTATTGTCCCCCCCTATTGTACAGCGCTGAGCAAACCCTTTGGCGCTATATAAACTCGTAGTAATAATAATAATAATAATAATAATTTGTGGGGAAAAAAGGATGTAAATTTCATTCATGTACCATATTGCATGACCGCGCAATTGTCCGTTAAACTAGAGCAGCGCTGTATAGCAGAAAAATGGCGTAAATTGCAGTATTTATACCATAGATTGTAGACGCTATAACTTTCACACAAAGCAATCAATATACACTTATTGGGATTTTTTTTACCAAAAACATGGAGCAGAATACATTTTTGCCTAAATTTATAACCAACTTTGAGTTTACTATATATTTTTTATAGCTGAAAGTAAAAAATATTGTTTTTCTTCAAAATTTTTGGCCTTTTTTTGTTTATAGCGTGAAAAATAAAAAGCGCACAGGTGATCAAATACCACCGAAAGAAAGCTCTATTTGTGTGAAAAAAAGGACGTAAATTTCGTTTGTGTGCAGCATTGCATGACTGCGCAATTATCAGTTGAATTAGTGCAGCGCCGATTAGCAAAAAGAGGCCTGGTCATTAAGGGGGGTAAATCATCTGGAGGTCAAGTGGTTAACAAATCTTGTTTGCAATCAATGGCCCGCATTTGTGGGGCTATTTTGTAGTATAGTGTCCCATAGAAAATGTTGATTCTGAAATGAAAGTAAAGGTTTTCTGACAATTCTGTTGGGGTGTACGCATTTATGCTGAGCACTGTAAATAAATACCATCCTTTGAAAACTGGCAGAATACAAATCCGATCCCTGTTTCCTTTTTCTCCATGGGAGCACCATACAGCTACCTTGGTCACCGGCATGCCCTCATTATTTATAATTACTCAGCTGCAATTCCATGTTCATACCAGCAAGATTAATACAAGACTGTACCATGGCTCATCCTGAAACAAAGACAAGCATGGGCTGGAAATGTAAATGTTTTAGAAATTCTGTGCATTGTTTGGATTGTGCTTATTGTGCAAGGTGCCGCTGTGGGCACCACGAGAACATTCTGTTAATGAAACAACAGGGGACATTGTTAAAGCATAGTGTACAGGGGTTATATGCAGGAGTCCAAGGAGGTTATTTGTCAATGTCTGAGGACCATAGGCCAAGGGCAATGTGGTTGTTAAGTTCGAGGTTTGATAACACTGTTTGCTTTAATGCAAATTCTACCTACAACTTGAAATATTTATTTTTTTAGTTTATTTTGGCTATATTTTCAAATATGCACATTATGTTCAAAATTTACAAAATCCTACCACACTACTGGAGGGATACATCATTATTTTTAAGCTCTACAACTTTTTTTTATTGTCTCTTTTGTATTGTCTACCAGCCTTCAGTCTGCTCATTGGACTCTGAGCACTTCTGTAGTGCCCAAGTGGCTTACAGTATGAATAATCATGTGCAAGGAAATAATGATATGTATTAGGTAATTGCAATAACATTATTAAAGTGGAAGTTTGTTTTGGTTTGTTTTTTTTTTAAGTTTGTTTTAAGTTGAATAGATTTATAGATGTTTAACTGATTTTTACTGCTATCTGGGACTTTGTGACAATGGCTTCATCAGGCATGAAGTGTGGGAAAACCTGTGACTGCTGGATGTCATACAACCCAGACATCTGAGGGCATCTGGTGGTGGAAAGGAATTATTGAGGAGAACAACCCTGGAGAGGATAGGGGTGTTGCAGCAATAGTTTAATAACACCTCTTGGGGCACCATTTGAAAAAAAAAATGTTTGACTCACCAAAATGGGCACAATCTGATTGTACAATCTCGGCACAACCAGATTTATATCTACCAAAACTATATAATATCAGAACCTACCCATTTCCAATCAATCTGTATGCAGGTTCTTTTACTATATACTTGTTGGCAGATATACACTATATTGTCAGAAGTATTGGGATGCCTGCCTTTACACGCACATGAACTTTAATGACATCCCAGTCTTATGCAGGCCATAGATGGGTCGAAAATCGGCCGTTTTTTTGGCCGAAAATAAAATCGGCCGATTTTCGGATCGTTAGTGGGTTAATTGTTTGGCTGTTTTTCGGTATTTTGGCAGATTTTTTTTATCGGTAAAGTTGGAAAAAGATCAGTCGATTTTGCCGATCGGCCGATTTTCGCGGCAATTATGGGCAAATCGGCCGATCTTTTTACCGATAAAATATCTGCGCATGAGCAGTGACCTGCAAGAGGAAGACAAAAAGAAGAAGAAGAGGATGAAGAAGAGGATGATGAAGAAGAAGAGGACGACGAAGAGGATGAAGAAGAGGAAGAAGAGGATGAAGAAGAGGATGAAGAAGAAGAAGAGGATGAAGAAGAAGAAGAATTCCAGTCTGGCAAAAAGTGTCCCTGCAGAGAGCTCCGCTATTTCTTTGACAGTTCTTTGACATTTATAGCGGTTGCAACAATGTATCTATTTGTTTCCGAATAAAAACATCTGTATCCAAAATGGATACAAATAGATACATTGTTGCAACCGCTATAAATGTCAAAGAACTGTCAAAGAAATAGCGGAGCTCTCTGCAGGGACACTTTTTGCCGGCTGTTGACGGGATGAAAATTGGCCGATTTTTTTTAACCATTCCTGGTAACGTCGGCCGCTTGAACGACCGATTTTTCATTTTTTTTAAGACAAATCGGCCGGTTTTCTCCCCATCTATGGCCTGCATTAGTCCGTAGGGCTCAATATTGAGTTGGCCCATCCTTTGCAGGTATACCAACCTAAAATGGTTATACGCGTGAATTCACTGAGCTCCTGAGAGCGACCCATTCTTTCACAAATCTCTGTAGAAGTAGTCTGCATGCCTAGGGGCTTGATTTTATACACCTGTGGCCATGGAGGTGATTGGGACACCTGAATCCAATGATTTGGAGGGCTGACCCAATACTTTTGGTAATATACTGTATTTTGACACATGCACACCATCGAATGACTCACTAAAACACTTTTTGCATCATTTTCAGCATACCTGATGAAGCTCTTCCCTAGGAGAGAAACATGTTTTTTGGGAGGGGGATTTTGTGTTGGATGGTTTAGTAAATGGTTATCAAGGGTGGCATCGATTCCCATGTTACTCTCAAGGGCTCCTTTAGTCTCTTACGGATGGTTAGCACAGAGTGCAACTTGGCAGAGGCTGGAACAATTGGCATGCTGGGCTTTAGGGAAAATATATAAGCCCTTCAGTAGTCACTGTATCCATAGTTTAGAGCTGAAGCCTTCTTTCAGTAAAGTTGGGGCACAATTGTGTAGCCCTTGTATATGTCTGTATTACTGTAATTTTACCCCATAGGGTGTTATGTGCAGCTATATACCTATCTTGACCATCGGACAATGAGCTCTTTAACCCAAATACAAGCAATCTTGGGATGTTGAGAGTCTGTGTGCCCCCTTGTGAGTAAATATGCAGTCAGTACATTTTTAACAAAAATAATAAAAGTTTTGTTTTATCCTAGTGGCATTAATGTGTGGGAGTGCGCATCCCCATTCTTTGTACTTACGTAATTTTGCCACATATGGGCGAACAAGTATACGTTTATTATATATATCAGGCTTTATAGATTGAAATTTGCTGGTAGATCTAAAGAAAATAATAAATTCAGATTTTAACATGTAGGATGAGCTAAAAGTACCGGTATACCATAAGGAAAAACCTTTTTTTTTTAGTTTTGGACAGAGTGGAGAGGGATTAGAACACCTATCAGTTTTTTTTTTTGCTGTCTGTACCCCCGTTAAGGAGATTCACCCTCTCTATTTGTCCTGTTTACCATTACCATTGAAAGTGAAAGTAAAATGAAACCCCAAGTTTTGCTGTGTCCCCAGAAAAGTAATAGAGTGGGGGACATTAGTTTTGCTGACCTGGGGATCCCCGAGGAATTCCCTTAATATTCAGGGATTTCCTCGCACTTCCTGTTTGGCAATGGGACAGGAAGTGAAGGGAAATCTACCCAATGAGACACAGATGGCGAAAAATATTCTGACTTGGGTTTTAACCCTCCCTTGCTCTATCCAAAATGAATAAAATGTTTTGACTGTAGTTCTACTTTGAGCCCAGATTCACATTAGTGCTGCTGCATAACCATGCGTTACCGTTCAGTGGATTTATGTAGCATGTTTTTTTTTCTGTGCTTTTTAAAGCTTTTTTAATGTTTCATAAATTTTTTTGTAGAAAGAGACTTGTTGTTAACCACATCCCGTCCGGCCCAAGTATATAAATGGCTGGACAGAAGCAGAGCAGGAGCGGGTTGCCGTTCATAATTGGAGCCCGTCATTTTAGCCTGTGTGAACTCCCTAGGAGCGCGCGGCACCGCGATCCGGTGCCCGCTGTGCCCAGAGGACACAGTGGAACACCGATCGCTGTACAGGACCTCTGTGTGAGGTCCCGATCATGTGATCACTGATTGGCCAATCAGTGATCACATGAATAGTAGTAAGTAAGATGTCACTTCTGACATCATTGCTTACTACGTGTGAAATCTGTGAATGATCACAGAGATCACATGGTACAAGGCTATTCACAACAGCCTTGTACCATGTGACAAGCTGTGGCCAATCACAGCTCTCACAGTATTTCTCGATGGCTGCAAGAATGCAACCAGAGAGAAAGAGAAATTATTGATTTTACAGCCTTTATGGGTGTAAAAGCAATCAGTGTAAAAAAGAAAAAACAAATCTTCATCAATCCCCACAAGTAGTACAGTGTCACTATGGTGACACTGTACTGCTAGGGTGACAGTATGTTAAAAAAAACACATAAATAATAATATTAAAAAAAAAAGTAAAATAATTTTTTTTTAAATTATAATTTTTGGTTATAAACTAATTTGGGTTATTTTTTTTTTTGCTAAAAAGATAATTGAATAAATTTTGGCCAAGATTTATGAAGAAAGATTATTTATTAGCAAAATTTTATAAGAAAAACACTTTTTTTTTATTTTTGGACTTTTCCATTTATATAATAAAAAGAAATAAAAATCCCAGTGGTGAACAAATACCACCAAAATAAAGTTTTATCTGTCTAAACAAATGCTAAAAAAATTCATATGGGTACAGTGTTGCATTACCGCGCAATTGTCATTAAAAGTGTGACAGCACTAAAAGCTGAAAATTGACCTGGACAGGAAGGGGGTAAAAGTGTCCAGACATGAAGTGGTTAACACAAAAGCCTGCCAAACACGAACCAAAAATGCTTGTACAGTATATACATGTGATTTCCATGTACTTCCATTGAAGTCTATGGGGTCAAAAAACACCATGCTTCGCCAAAAGAAGCACCTGCTTCTTTTTCAAAATTTGCACTGCATCATGTTGCATGGATGTGAACAGACACCAGGGGCGGACTGACAATTGGGGAACTCAGGAGGGCCCGGGGTCAGTAGGGGGCCCCATGAGATGTCCCTGGTACCTTTCATAGGCTTTTTTGGGTGTGATTTGAGTGTGGGCGAGGACACAGGGGCCCCATGATCCCCTATTGCCTGGGGCCCCATGAGTTGTCAGTCCGCCCCTGACAGGCACCATAGAGAATGATGTGATTTCCATTGTCCTGCATTACAATTGCGATGGCAGATGCAGGAGAAATCACACTAGCTTGAATGGAGCCTTACACAGAGTTGTCACAGCTGTTATCCTTTGGATTGCTAGAGAGCTGCAACGTAAGAAAGGAACCAAAAAAGTGCTTACAATAACCTCTATGAGCATGTTGTATTAGCTGGCATAGCAGAGGAAAAGCATGAGCTTTACACTTTCCAGATTGCAAAAATTTAGAAAACTATGGGCATTTAAAAGCTAACATTTTGTTTTCAAAATAACCAAGTTTGTTTGGCTTCTTACTCCGGTGTAAGTAACCAGCAGCTCAGGCTGTGTTTGTGATCACAATCATTGGCAGATTGGAATTGTCTTCAAGAATTGGATGTAATATATTGGCATCCTACAGTCTTTGGATCAAATGGCAACACAATCTCATTATGTATTTATTCCCCGTTCCACCTCCCACTGCTTGCTATCATGCTTCTGGTAATTACTTGGGATGACGAGCAAGCGTTCTTGGCGCACGATCGGCATCACAAGTTCAATTAATTCTCTTTACTTTCAGCCTCTTCTACATGATGACATTTCATTTTGCTGGAAGATGAGAGTTAATAACCAGCATTTTTTCTGTATTGTATCTCCAAAGAATAAGAGATTTGCAAACTTCTGTATCTTTCAGAAACCATACAAATTATACTGTTATGCATTGTTGTGTTATTTAAAGCGCTGAGTCTTTTCACTGTACGTTGGGTTTAAAATTCATCTCATGCCTCGAAGATTGTTGACCCAGCATCATATCTGAGTGCGATGAAATAAAAAGCGATTAAGAACCATTTTCTGGCTCACAGTGAAAGGGTAAAGGCATAATTAGGAAGATGACTGTCATCTAAAATGCTAAGCGGTCGTATTTTAATTTCTTGGCAGTAAGATATTTGGATGCCATAATATAAACTTTTGTGGTAGAATCAACACCTTGTATGATATTTATGTCATTGGATAGCACTGAGTTAAAGTAATTGACTGTCAATTAGCCGAATGAGTAAAAAAAAAAAAAAAAATTACTGTTATGGCATCTAAGAGTAGGTTGAATTTAAAGGGCAAATCCATGCAATGCAAACTGATCAAAGAAGAAAGAATGGAAAGGGTGGGAGAGCCCCAGCAGCAGTCCTCAAGGAGAATGTAGGATTTACCAATGGCCATGCCACCCAACTTGACTGGGCGTTCAAGAGATAACTCCTCTTATCTTTGTAGAGGCACAATGCTGTTTAGCACCAAGAACCCAACAGTGGTAATGAGGTTCTGAGTGTCAAAAACAAGTCAGAATATCCCAGCACCCCTCATACTCTGACCCCCTATTAATAATCATGCCATTCAGGTGACCCTGATATTTTTTTGCCTCGCCCAAACCTTAAAACGTAACCTTACACTTCCTCCTTAGCGAAATCATAAAATTTAACACTTAACCTGGCCTAATATTTTACTGAATTCCTCAAATGAACCCCTAACAAGTATCCTTAAACTAACTCTTAACACTAAATTTGACTCTAACACTAAATCCTTAACCTTACCCTCACTGTTATCCTAATTCATTTAAATTAATCTCTTCCCTTTCATCTGACCCTATCACTTAACCCTTAAGCCTCACCCTAAACTTAACCTTTAGGAGGATTTAAAGAGTAGCTCCACTTTTGTTGAGAAAAAAACTCCCCCGTTGGCGATCTGTGTACATTTCAAGAAGTTTAACAAACTTTGCTGCAGATTCCTACCTTTTGTTGTTCTGAAGAAAGAGCTGTTTGTGTCCATGTGCAGAGTGAATCTGTATGGGAGTTGTTTCATAATTATTTTTCATCTGCTGCACTTTTAGGGCTCTAATGAGGAAAATTGCAGGGTCTGCATCCCTTTCGACGTGATTTCCTATTGGGGGTATCTTACCAAAGATGACATTTTTGTTGCAGGGGATGCCTGAAATCTGACGTATATCTTTGTGCAGACTTCTGGGAAAATCAGTGAGCCAATCGCACAAGCAGGGAAGGATGGTTCTGGGGGCGTTCTGTACATATTCTGTGTACAGAACACCTCCAGGTAGGCATATTGCATTGCATTTTACAGAAAATTACAGCGCTGCAGATTGAAACGGAAAGGTCATATTTAATAACATTCAATTACAGTATGTCTTGTGTCACAATTGTATATGCTGTATATATTTTTTTTTTATTTGCTTTTTTTTTTCCTCCACGAAAATGGAGTTACCTTTTATGTGTTAAATCCTTAAAGAGGACCTACAGTCTTCCAGAAGAATTTTAAATAAACATATTTGTTCTTCTTAATTATCAGTCTTTCTTCATTGGCTATTATTAATACTAATGATATGTCAATATTATTTCCCCACCCAAACTGGTACTCTCCAACTGCTGTTGGCAGCCATGTCAGCTACTGGCTTCTGAAGCCGCCAGTTGTTCTCTTCCTGTATTTTGTGCAGCTGACTACTCAGCATGCACATCCCGATCTCACTGTGTCAGGAATGGACTCGCCAATAGTGGTGGGACTCACCTGCCTTGTGGGTTGCAGTACCAGGACTGGCCAGTGGGTGCTCTCAACAACCAGAGGCTCACTCCGGCAATTAGCCATCACCTGGGGCTCATTGCAGGTGGTGTATTTAAGGGATGGCCAGACCTGCAGTCAGTGCCTTGTTGTACTGTTTGCTTGGCCCTGGTTTCCTGATCCTGTTACTTCTGTCCTGACTCTGCTTGAACTCTGCCTGTACTGACCTCGGCTAGTCCTGACCACTCTCCCGCCTGCTCCTGGTACTCCGTTTGCCAGTTTGCTACCGACCCGGCCTGCCTGACTACTCTTGTATTGTATATTTGTTATCTGTTGGAGGTTTGGTTCAGTTTGTTTGCACTGTGTTTATGTTTAGTTTTGCACTGCGTTTGTATTGTTAGTCTTAATAAATTAGATTATTTACTATATCTGAAACCTGCGTTTCCCTGTGTCAGTCCACACACTTCTGGTCATACCCGGATCCCTGACACACTGTGCAGAGGAAAATGCTCGTTGACTCCTGGGATTGATGACACCAATATCCCAGGAGTCAAAGGGAAACCAAAAATGATGCACGTCTCTACGGAGACATGGACCCTGAAGTGACGGTAATTTTACATAAAAAAGGTAATTATGCCAAAAATAAATAAAAAACTATTTCCAAATATTTTAGAAGGGGCAATAGCTTCTAATAGGGCCATGGTTGTTAGGTAGGGCGAAGCTCCACTTTAAAGCGGAAGAAAACCCCAACTATAATTATTCTAAAATATGTTCCCTCTCCCTTCCTCCTACCTATCCTGCCTACCCTGTATAAAAAAAAGATGTGTACTTACCTATTTTCAATTTGCTTCGGTCCAGTCATGTGATCCTGCAGCTCTGTGTAAGGGAGCGCTCTACAGCGGCTGCGACTTTCAGGCACTATGACAGCCCCCATAGGATCCTTTGATCCATGCATTGTTGGAACTCCCTCCTCTCCTCTGCAGCAGCCAGAGCTGTGGGATCACATGACCAGACTGGATCAGAATAAAAATAAGTATACAGACCTTTTCTAAACAGGTAAAGCAGAATGGGAAGCAGGAGAAGGGAGGGAACATTTTTAAAAATTGTTATAATTAGGCTTTTCTTCCACTTTAAGACTGAATGGCAGACATATACGAAATAAACAAATTATGCAGCTCCCTATTTATTAATACATTTTTTAAAGTAATTTTTTAAATGTATACACCAGAATTTGGTTTGGCATTAGCCTCTTGAAATCTACTCTACAGCATAGCTCAGACTGGTGGATTAAGAATCAGCACAGGGAGCCAATTAGTTATGTTGCAGTGCAAGGGACCTGCGGAGAGCTGGAGAGAGCAGAGTGAGAAAGAAATTAACCTGTCAGTCTGCTGCTTCTTTCACTATCTGGTTATAGGCATGGTTAGGGACAAGACCTGTAAGTGTTACTAAATTTTTGCAAAAGAAAATACGTAACCCCCAACCCCCCTCCCCCTCAAACTCTAAATTCCAACCCAAACCTTAACTCGGAGCCAAGATATTTTTCTACTACTTACTTTAAAAAGAAGGATTTTATAGTTGTTACAGGCAACACAGACAGTTCATCTTTAAGCACATTGATACATGAAGCTGACTGTAACTTTGATTTATGAAACACATTAGAAGGTGCTTCTTTTGCTAGATCTAGTCATGCTGAAGGTTATTACAAGGAACAGTCCTATACGTAAAGTTTCTGTTAATACTACATTGTATTACATTGTCTGTTCTCTTCTATCTTTTAGGCTCCAGCCTACCTAAGCCACAAGTAAAGACGGCATCGTTGGGGCTAGCAGGAAAGGCAAGATCCCCACTTCTCCCAGTGTCAGTCCCAACAGCCCCAGAAATGTCAGAGGAAAGCCACAAACATACAGATGACCCAGCCAGTGTAAGAGCGCTTTTTTTTTGTTTCCTTTTTCTTCTTTGTTTCCTATTCCTTTTTTTGCCCTCTACCTATTGTATCTTATATCTATTGCGCACTTGTACTTAAAGTTAGATTTTAATTGATTTGGTAGATTGCAGAGGGCATGCCACTACGCCTCTGCTGCGTACTGTATTGACATAGGGTCCTGCAAAAGGAACCACTGTGTTTGGCAGGGGACCTGACACACCGGGAAGTGTCAAATTCAGTAGATTCTTCCAGCAGTGACTTCTCTACAGTACAACAACTGGCAGTCCAGGGAGCGGGAAAGGTGAGTATTAAATATCTTTTATCATGGGTAATTTTTTTTTTTTACTATTTTTATTTTAGTGTTAGAGCTACATTAGTTGCCTATATAGAGATCTGCACATTGAGGTAAGTTCATTAAAGGAGTAGAGTGTGGTCACTATTCAAAGTGAATTTTCACTTAGCCTATTAGCCTAGTAACCATAACTAATGTTTCTTTGGTCTCTGTGGTTTCATGTTGTCCCAGGGCAGGCTTGGATCCACTTTTGGCAGACGGTGGTAGTTGGTGAGATGCTTGCAGACCATGGATTGCTTCTAATTGTAATTTTGACTGGTTAACTCTGTATGTCAACAGCTCTTATCACTATCATCAGCTATATACCCCTGGGGAAGAGGGAAAAAGGCATTATTTTGAAATACATCGGGTGTATGTCCCTCTGGGGATCATTTCATAATGCATAAGCATCATATGACAATATGATATTCTCCATTGAGGACTTTTTTGGTGTATCTCTGTGACATGCTGTATTTTTCTTAATTACCAAACACCAGACAATTTATGTTATGCTTTTCTGAGTTGTAATACTCATTTTTAAATAAAATGTTTGTAATTTTTTTTACTGTATATACCAGGGTTTCTCAGCTAGGGTTCTATGGAATCCTTAGGTTCCTCCAGAGGTTGCTAGGGGTTCCATGAGAAATGAGCAATTTGTGCCTCTCAAATGAGTTCCCACTAGCACCATTGATCTTTTTAGCTATCTATAAGGGGGTAATTCTTCCCAATAACCACAAGTGTAAGGAGCAGTCTTCCCACTGACCATCACACTACGGTATCATGAGTTATACAGTTGCAAGAAAAAGTATGTGAACCCCTTGGGAGTACGTGGAGTTTTGCATGAATTAGGCATAAAATGTGCTCTAAATGTCATCTAAGTCACAACAATAGAAGAACACAGTCTGCTGAACATAATACTACACAAACATTAGATGTTGCCATGGTTTAATTGCACATAACATGTAAACATTCACAGTGCAGGGAGGAAAAAGTATGTGAGGCCCTAGCTTAATGACTTCTCCCAGAGCTAATTGGAGCCAGGAGTGAGCCAACCTTGACTCCAATCAGTGTGATGATATTGGATGTGTTGCTGACAGCTGTCCTGCCCTTAAAAAACACACACCTGTTTTGGGTTTACTGGTTTCAAGAAGCACTGTCTGATGTGAACCATGCCTCGCAGAAAAGAGCTCTCAGAAGACCTACGATCAAGAATTGTTGACTTGCATGAAGCTGGAAAGGGTTACAAAAGTATCTCCAAAAGCCTTGATGTTCATGTGTCCACAGTAAGACAGACTGTCTACAAATGGAGAAAGTTTAGCACTGTTGCTACTCTCCCTAGGCGTGGTCGTCCTGTAAAATTGACTGCAAGAGCACAGCGCAGAATGCTGCATGAGGTAAAGAAGAATCCCAGAGTGTCAGCTAAAGACCTACAGAAATCTCTGGCACATGTTAACATTTTTGTTGACACATCTACAATAAGGAAAACATTAAACAAGAATGGAGTACATGGGAGGACACCACGGAGGAAGCCATTGCTGTCCAAAAAGAATATTGCAGTACGTTTGAAGTTTGCAAAAGAGCACCTGGATGTTCCACAGCACTACTGGCAAAATATACTGTGGACAGATGAAACCAAGATTGAGTTATTTGGGAAGAACACACAACACTATGTGTGGAGAAAAAAAGGCACAGCACACCAACATCAAAACCTCATCCCCACTGTAAAACATGGCGGAGGGAGCATCATGGTTTGGGGCTGCTTTGCTGCCTCAGGGCCTGGACGGATTGTTGTCATTGATGGGAAAATTAATTCCAGAGTTTATCAAGACATTTTGCAGGAAAACGTATGACCATCTGTCTGCCAACTGAAGCTCCGCAGAGGATGGGTGATGCAACAGGACAATGACCGAAAGCATACAAGTAATTCAACAAAAGAATGGCTGCAACAGCACAGAATACGCCTTCTGGAGTGGCCCAGTCAGAGTCCTGACCTCAACCAGATTGAAATGCTGTGGCATGACCTTAAGAGAGCGATTCACACCAGACATCCCAAGAATATTGCTACACTGAAACAGTTTTGGCAAGAGGAGTGGTCCAAAATTACTCCAGATCGTTGTGCAGGTCTGATCTGCAACTATAGGAAACGTTTGGTTGAGGTTATTGCTGCCAAAGGAGGGTCAACCAGTTATTAAGTCCAAAGGTTCACATACTTTTTCCTCCCTGCACTGTGAATGTTTACATGTTATGTGCAATTAAACCATGGCAACATGTAACGTTTGTGTAGTATTATGTTCAGCAGACTGTGTTCTTCTATTGTTGTGACTTAGATGACGTTCAGAGCACATTTTATGCCCAATTCATGCAAAACTCCACGTAATCCCAAGGGGTTCACATACTTTTTCTTGCAACTGTAGATATGGCAATTTTCTTGAGACTGGAAAGGTATTACCCATGGGAAATTGCGTGTCTCTCTTGATATTTAAGGTAGGAATGTGGCCAGTGTGACATGAGATTAGGCGGCTATACTATTATATTTAATAATACTTTTGTGCCTTCCAAGCACTCTTGGGTTTGGCAGCTCTGGGTGCGACAAGATATATTGGTGAAAAAATTGCAGTAACTCCATTATTACATAAAATTCCATAATGGTTGTTTTTTCCATATTACCTTCTATTCATCTATTAACTGAGTTTTTGTTCACCCTGCAGGTATACGAACAGGACGATTTAAGTGAACAAATGGCCAGTCTGGAGGGTTTGATGAAGCAGCTCAACGCTATCACGGGCTCCGCTTTCTGAGTTTGGAACTGGCTCTTTTCGCTGCCGCCGGAGCCTGGAAAAACATTGCAGAGCAATGCACTTTTAGCTCCTCCTCAACGGCAGCAAGGGGTTAATGGGACACCTAGGAGCATTGCAGCATACCCGTGTATTAAATCTCACCAGTGAAAACATCTGCACAGACCACACAGGAAATAACCGTGGATTTATTACATCAAGAATCCCCATGACATCCAGGAATAATTTGTTACTCCAGGAACTCTTTCATCGAATCATTTTTATTTTCTCTGGAAACGTCTGGAGGGAGTTTGGTGCAAAAGCCACATTTTCTGAAAGACGAAATTCAGGAACGCCGATATGCCATATTCACAGCTTTCCTAGCTATGGAAGGGAAACAAATATAAATGACAGGATAAAGGATCTGTTCAATCCAAACTCCTATTGTGATTCTAGAGTCTAGATGATGACCTGGGCTGCAGAAAAAAAAAAATTATCATCTGAGTTCCCAGCTCTAGCTACCCTACTGTGGCCTTTATAGAAGATTCTTACTTCCCCTGTTGGGTTTTTCAATAATGTCTGAAAATTGCAGCAGAGAGACTAAGACATCTTTTGCTGCGAAAAGCAAGACCCCCATGGTTGGGGGATAGAGCTGGGAAATTAAGCAGGTAGATCCCCAAAGCATATGTGAAGCTTGAATTCAGTAGAATAAATCACAGTTGCAAAGCCAAGAGGTTCACATGGTGGAAAGAAAAGTTGTATTTCTATAATGGTGGTGTTTTTGCCTTACGACAGCTTAAAGTGAGCCTGTGCTATGCCCATTTCTCTAAAGCAAATCTATACAGTTGCATTTTATGATGGATCTAGTGTGCAAGCCCCATGCGTTAACATTCAGAAGTGCTGAATTTTTGTGTACTGAAAATTGAAATACTGACCTCTGTGAGCAAACTCGAGCTTGCCGTAGATGTAAACTGGGCTCAGTGAGAGAGATCCATAGATTCTCCTATCCTAACAGCGAGCATGGGGGTGTCTCTCCTGCTGGTTATTGACAGAATACCCACACAGTGACTGGAGCCGATTGGTCAACTTTTTTCTACCCAGCTCCTTTGATTTCTAAGTTGAAGTTTGATTTCTCAGTTAAAGTTTGTTGGCCATGTGATGTTGACAGGGCCATCTATGGCTTGAGTTTCAGCCGATTCACAGGAAGTGTCTGACATTTGAGTTGTGAATGGGTAGTTTTAGTCCAGCAAATGTACAGGTATTGTAGATGGTGTCACCACAAATGGTTCTGTTGACATCGGGGTGGTGTACCAATGAAACTCCAGCTTTCAGCAGCTCAGAGTATACCTTGGAAAGCTTTTGATTGGTCACTGTGCCCACTGTGATTTTTTCTTATTAGCTGTAGAATGAACTATATTGTATAGTGCAAACACCATTGGTATAAGGTACATTAATTGTTTTATAACCCCCAAAAGATACAGGAACACTGCTGCAGGAGTTAGACCTCGTTCATTGCAATGTACACCCGTGTCTGGGCCGCACTTACCCACACAGTGTCTGTAATCAGGGTCCTGCATCCACACTGGTGTCAAATTTGGAGCAGTGGTTGTGTCCATGCATCCGCTGCTTCCCTATTAACATGAATGGGACTGCCTGCACAGTGATGCATCGAAAACCGGTGCATCCTATGGGGGCAAACACTGTATGCCCTGTGTGAAATAGGCCTTAGGTGCAAACATGGTCCTTCTACAACCAATAAAAGTTCAATCCTTGCCGAGATAAAGCTCCATTCATCACTCTGGACTTCAGTAAATATTTATGACAGTAGCCTACAAAAATCCCCAAATCTCACTGGATTTACACAAAATATTTACTGAAGTACAGCGTGAAGAACGCAGAGTGCAGAAAGTTAGGTGCATTAACCCATATAAACCAATGTGCTGGGTTGCTCCAAGACTTTATATATCATTGTTGCCCTTTTGTATTGCTTTATTTGATCATTCTCTATCTATTTTTTCGGTTATTATTTTTTTGTCACCATTTTAAACCTAGACTGCCTATGTAGCGTGAATTCTAGAAAACGGATCTCTGACCTGAAACGTACCTATACTTATGATTTATGTCTGCCACTAGTCACTAGAAATAGAGCACAGATGAGCGGGTAGAGGACACTGTCTGTTATCGTCTCTATAAAATTGATACTATACATCATACAGTGTCACACAGTCATCCTGTCTCGTTTTATGAAAACTCCGGTTACATTTCTGAAGTTTGTATACAGCTGGGTGACTGTGTAAATAGATATTTTCTTTGGAAAAGTTGGGCATAGTTGCTGATTAATTCAAATTAAGTTACAGGGGCACCATGATGTTCATCCAGAATATGTGAGCTTTTCAATATATAATACTGTTTCTGCAGATCACAAATCACAATATACCCAACAATGATGATGATTACACTGTAAAATATAACCCTTCTGGCTATGTCTCTGACTCAGCCATCGAAGATCTTCTAGGGAACATGTCTGGATAGAAATATGAAAGTCATCTTTATAGGTTCAAAGGTCAGGGTGTTCATCCTTTCTTCAGTAAGTAATGAGTCACTGACCTGTTCAGTATGGAGACAAGGAAGGATTGGGCAGGGGGGCATTTGCCCCTCAGGCCTGCACAAATAATATAAGTTGAGTTGGTGGCTCTTAGTAGGGATACTCCCTCCACTGGACCTAAATCAGAGCGGGAATGGCGGTCATTGACACCTACTGAGCCTTACAGAACTATCTGTTACCCGCTCAAACCTGGGATCTCAGGTGATCTTCCACCAAATGCCAAGAGCTGCAAAACAACTCATTGCTGGAAGAATGCAAAGGCGTTGGGCCCCTATTAAGGGGTTAGTTCACCTTTACCAAAAAAAAATGCCTATTCAAATAAGGGTTGCCTGTAGCTGAAAACAAACTGTGCAAATTTGACAAAATTTGGATAATAATCCTTGCTGTAGGTGTATACCATTTGTGTACCTTTGCAAGTGTGGCACAAAACTCCCACAGATAGCAACATCCCACCTTGTTTTTAGGAAGTTGCTGAGACAGTTCCACAGTCACTACTGCTCACCCTCACCATCACTGGAGCAAGCTCTCAAGCCCCTGCACATGAATGGTCTACTATCTCCTCCATCACAGCATCACTGAGCTCAGACCTACTGCGACAGGGGAGAGAGTGCACGCTATGGGGTTTGAACTGGCTGCCAGTGTTTTATCAATGTCCTAGCAACAAGGCAAAACAGATAATGTCATCTCTGGGAGTTTGTTACATTTATTGTTGAATGTTTTAGCTCACAGCAAAGCACCTTTACCATGACAGGGCCAGATGGTTGTGTTTGCCTCTCAGGTCAAAAGTTCCTGGTCCTCCCTTGTATAGATGTCAGACATTGTAACCGAAATGGATGCATGCTTGTACCAGGTCAGTGACTTACTAGGTAGTGAAGCAAGGATGAGCAAGACAACCACACACACTGCCCTATTAAGAAATGGGTCAACAGTGTCTGTCTATATTTCTTACCTAGTTTTCCTTTCATTGATTCTTATGTATGTAAAAGGAAGCTGGAATGGCGCAGCTGTTCAGATTTATAAACCGGGTATGTTTCCAGAAATGAATCCGTCAAATCTGGAATTGCTTTTGGAAACCTAGGATAGTTTGAAAGTCAGTGAGAAGACCTGACAACTCGTGGCTTCCCAGCAAGCCTTGACCTTCAAAGACTGCCTAAAGAGAAACAAACTGGGCAAAAAACAGGTTGACGTTTCTGGACAGAGTACAGGTTCACTGTATGGTGCATAAGCAACATGTACTTACCTTTAAGTTACCCACAGATGAAAGTACTGTGCACATGTCTGTATCCCCACACAACAGTATTGGAGCCTGGCAATTAAGGCAGATTAAGGCACCTAGCATCGCATGGTGGGGAGGCAAGGGCATGATGTGTGTGCCCAGTATCCAGAAGTATCCAATATTTTCTTTCTGATGCGCCACTGGCTCTCAGTGTTGGTGGAGAGGGTGGAAGGTATGTGCACGCTGTTTATTTTGTATAGAGTATTGTATACTTGTTATTTGCCCAGTTTGGTCAATGTACACCTCCATTTTAAGACTACCCGTTCACAGTCCAGACTGCTGAAAGGGTTACTCTAGATAAAAATGATATTTCAGTCTTTGGTAAATGTTGGAGAGTTTAATAACTTTTTTAATTATCCAGGACGTTTGATGATGGGATCTCTCTAACATAGTTCCCAGGTTGTTGACTTCATAATTGAGTCCTGGAGAAATGTAAGAATTTGACGATTGATTCTACCTCCCAGCATCCATTCATAGCTGGATCCTTTTGGTGGACTGACATAGTAATTTCTTATTTTGAACTCATGGCAGTCCAAATAAAGATCCACCATTGTTAGGATATCTGCCAACCTTATAAAACCCATTCTTTCCATCATTTCTAGGCATAAACACTCTTACATCCATCATAGCCTTAGGAAGTCTTATCATCACCTTGAAACACAAGGTATTTTTGGTTTAATTACACATAAACATTTGTAAGAGACTCCTAGTATTATTTTGCCATTAAAGTCTGGGCGTATACCTCTCACTTTCTATAATATTGTGATTTACTAATTAACATTGTGAAAAATAATGTAGAATTAGCCACAACATCCAAAACAGAGATCATCTTTCATTTAAGAACTCATGTCTGATTGGTTGGTATGGGTAATGTCACACCATTGTTTTATGCACTGTGATATGACAAAAATCATAGCAAGTTGGAAACATTCCAGGTGCAAAAAGGGAATCCAAAAAATATACGCATTTCAAAGGCTGTTAATGGTGTTACCTATCTTTAAGAATACTTGACAGTTTCTGTAAGACGTTCCGTTACACAGAGTGTTTTTTATATTTTTCTACTTTCAACCTTATAACACAAGCTACAATAGTATTCTTAACAAAAGGCAAATATCACAAAAATTCACAAACTCTAAAGGTTTTGTTCATTCCTTACTAGTATGTTCTGATTTTAGTGAGATTCACTTTAGATTCAACCAGATTCTAGAGGCTATTCAGTGCAGTACAGAAGATGAAGATAAAAATATAATTGGTTGCTATGTGTAAGAGCACATTTATAGTGAACCTGTGTGGATTTCAAAATAGCAGATACATTTGCTGACTCTAGCACTTCCATCTCCAGTAGATCCTGACTACACATTGTAGTACAACCATTCTTCACCAGAGTTTCATAGAAGCTTAGGTTCCTCCAATGGTTGCTAAGAGATCCTTTAGCTCATCCATCCTCAACCATTTCAACAAAGAGGAACCCTTAAAATAACTTTCTGGGAACCCTGGTTAAAAATGACTATATGTGCAACTACTTTACATTAATTTGATGATCAGTGGGAAGAATGCTTCTTAGACTAGTGGTCTTTGGGAGGAATTACCCCTTACAGATAGCTAAAAAGATCATTGGTGTCAGTGGGAAGTTATCTGAGAGGCAGACATTGCTCATTGCTCAAGGAACCCCTATCAACCTCTGGAAGAACCCTAGAGTTTCATGGAACCCTGGTTAAGAAACCCTGCTTTAACTGTTGCTGATTGACCTCCCATCCGGTGGTGCCTGTCTAGCTCAGGGGTCAGTGCCACTTGGCAAAGGCAGCCTGAATGAACTGAACTAAATGATCTATATGGCTGTTTTAAGGAAGGCATTCTGACTACTACTGTAAGGGGGGGAAATCTTCCCAGTAGCCATCAATGTAAGGGGCATTTTCACACTGACCAACAATGAATTGGTTTTAGCAAGGGTTTCTCAAGACCTGAAAAATTATATCAAGGGTTCCTTTCAGGAAGAAAGGCTGATCCAGTAAGTTACTAGCTTGTAATGTCTGAAGACCAACAACTTGCTATGTTGTAATTATATAAGTCGGCAATGACAGCCTCCTTATTGCCATACTCGCAGGTTTACTATAATGTGAGATAGCATTATGTTGCAGTTTGTGGAGCGGTGGCAGGTAAGGAGAATAGAAATACTCAAATCCATGCCACTGTTCTGTCTACTAGTTTGAAATCCAGGTAGTCCTCAGGCCCTCCCCTCTGGTCCCTTAAAGTGTTAGAGAGAGAAATTAGGTGAATCTCTAACAACCAGCCAGGGTGCAGTAGGAGAGTTTTTGAAGGTGCACTGATTGGTGAGATACACCAATCAGGAGGTCAATGTTATTCTCACATTACACTCCACCCTCCCAATCTATCTTAGCAGACTTGCCCTTGAAGTGTTTTTAGAATTTTTTTTTCAGACTTGTCCTCATAACAACCCTTCATTGCATCTCTCAGGAGTGTATACATGCCCATTTCATCCCATTTATTAAAGGAAGGATATATATGCTCCAATTATGACTAGTGTGGGTCATCTGTCACAGTATGCTGAACATCATACAGCTCAACAGGAGTGAGGTGGTAGAAAAAAAAAAAAAAACGAAACCATTTTTTTATAACTGTAAAATAATTCCGCCAGTTCAGGACTTTGCGAGCTGGCGGCAGCGTGGGGGTGGGGTTGGGGGCAGCGGGGTGTGCTTTTTTATAAGTATTATTTAATTTATTATTTAGAATGTTTCCTTTTAGGTAAATTATGGTAAATTTGGTAACTGAAATGGAATAGTTGACGCCGGGTTTGAGAACTGATGTGCATCCTTCGTGTCCTGTAGAAACAGTTCTTGTCATCACACGGTTGCTAAGCTTTCCTGAACTAGATTGGCTGCTGATTTATGGAATCTTTTTTATTTGCAGTGGTTGTTGTGTGTCATGTTGTAGAAAACTTTGTTCCTAGTAGCTGTAAATTGAAAATTATTTACTAAGACTATGCATTTGACTGTAGCTGTACAATGTGTCCCATGCTTTCTTCATACCTTTAAGGTCTCTCAAGCTTCCAGGAAAGTTGTTTCTTGAAACAAACAGAGGTTGCCTCTCAACAGCTCTTTCATGGCAAAATTGAATCTCGGATTTAGGGTCATAACATTTATTGGCTGAATAAATAGATTTTAGTGCAAGCTATCTAGGCACTTTGTTCTCTTCGTCAGGCAATACTGGCCAGTGTGCTTACAGAGCTTGAACTACAATCTACTTAGCCAAAAAAATGGTATCACCATCAATCTGACCTTTTTTTTATATGAGTAATTTAAAACGCCTACCCACTTTACTTTTTTAGGATTGGCTTAAAGTAGGAAAGAAAATGCAGTGGGATTAAGGGTACCATTGAAATAAAATGGCAAAAGGAGAATGGCCAACCAGTAGAAGGGACCAACCAACAAACATTTTTGGAAAAAGAATATTCTATGTTTTCCACATACATAAGATTCTAGCTACCCAGAAAACAAAATAATTCTTAATTGGAGAACAAAGCAACAGATTGCTTTGTAATGTTGATAATTTGAAGAGATTATTAGTTATTTAAAATTCAAGTTAGCATTCCGAATAAACCTCGGAAATATTGTTTTAGGTGCTGTAATGGCCAGGTAATCCTGCATCCCCTAGTTAAGAATAAATATAATATGAGTAGCTTTCTTGGAAAACTTGATGCCAGTCTTTCATATATAAACACCCTTTGGTTATATATGTGATGTAATCATTGCTGGGGGCTACTCTTCAGCCCTATATGAAATGGTTGTCAAGCAGTAAGTAAAACCTGTCCAGACCTCCTCTGGAAGGATATGGGATTACAAACCTGTACTATCCCCCCACATCCAATTTGATCTGCTTTGCTAATCTGTGGTCTCCTCCAGTTGGCCATTGGGCTACCTATCATGTCTATCAGATTGGCAGCCCAAAGGTCAACTGAAGGAGCTAACAACTCTAATTCTAACTGCAAGCCAAAGGTTTAGTATTGTCAGCCTGAAATGTGAAGTCTGCTACAGGCTCTATAGGTAAGGGCTCATGCAAAGTGGGACATTTACCGAAAAAATCCAGCCATTATTCAGTGTCTGAGAGCCACAGGTTTTCGTATAGCCAACTGAACAAAAGAATTCGATGTCATAGACAGCTCTCTAGTCACAATCAGGAGCCAGTGGGGAAGGCCTCCCGATCACGTGACCACTGTGACAACAAAAAACAGTGGTCACATGATCAGGAATTCCGTCCTCCCCCCCCCCCCCGGGGCTACGTAGGAAGGGGTTAAGTTGTGTATACCCACATACAGCCATATCATGTAATTCATTTGTACAGGCAGCTGCATTCAACACCTGTGGCTCCCACGTGATGATTTAAGGCCATGTTTTACATTATATGCCCCAATACCCCCATGTGCATGAAACCTGAGGACCTTTGCAACAGATTCACAAAATATAATGTACTTGAGAAAAACTGCATACTGCCAAGCATACTGAAAAGTAGATTTAGGGAGTATATTTTAAGGCAACGGGTTTCTTGGCTTGCAAGGCTACTAGAAATAACGTGAACACCTTACGGGTCAACATCAACCCATTTTTTTGGTGGCCATCGCCCTATTGTGGTATGGGTCCAGGGTTATAATATTTATTCCGTCTTTTTATTAGGAGCATATATTAGCCAAGTGGTGTCAGACACTGATGAGGCATTTCCAATGAGAAGCAAGAGAATGCATGTGCTTCATGTCTTATTACAACCCAGCACAAAATGAAGTCTGGAAAACTATTTCCAAACTCACGCTTGTGAATTACGATATTTAAGCTTCTTTACCCTTTACAACTAAGAAGCGATGTTTGTCTATGCCTAAAACTGCAATGTGTGTATTTTTTTTTCCCCTAATGTAACTGGATGTACATCAACATCAGGCAACGGCGTCAGCTATCTCCAGTACTAAAAGCCTCCACATGGAACTGAGATTGAGTAGAATTTCTTAAACTGTAAATCAAATTAGATTAGTGATTGCAATATTTAAATGTCATTTCTGTTTCTCAGAAAGGAAACGTAACTTCTAGTTTAAAACTGACTGTTTCTACATGAAATCTTGTATACGATTCCAAGGAGAAAAAAAAAAAAAAAAAAAAAGGTTCTTTTTTTAAAGCACTGTAGGACGGTCCATATTAGTTTTTTTATAGAAATGGTACCCAATGTTGCATTCTTTTGTTTATTGAATAAAGTTTTGATATAAAACAAACTTTTCTGTCTGCTATTTTTTGTATAGTTGTACTAGCAAAAAAGGTTTCTTTTTTTATCTTTTTTTTGATTGGGTTGGAACATAAATGGTTTTAGGCTTCATGCACACTGCAGCTGTCAAATCAGGGGCGGACTGACAACTCATGGGCCCCCGGGCAATAGGGGATCATGGGGCCCCTGTGTCCTTGCCCAAACTCAAAAAAGCCTATGAAAAAGTACCAGGGGCATCTCATGGGTCCCCTACTGATCCCGGGCCCTCGGGCAGTGTCCGAGTTTCCAAATGGTCAGTCCACCCCTGTGTGAAATGTACATTTTACAGGAGTTTGACTTTTTTTTTTTCTGTGCCAAAACACCACTCTGTGTTATCCTGTAGGGGGGATTTATTAAAGCCAGTGCACACAGAATCTGGTGCAGCTGTACATGGTAGCCAATCAGCTTCTAACTTCAGCTTGTTCAGTTAAGCTTTGACAATAAAACCTGGAAGCTGATTGGTTTTTGTGCAGAACTGCACCAGATTTTGCACTCTCCACTTTTAGTAAATACCCCCTCTGTGTCCATGCACACGAGGAGTTTACAGGCGTTTAGAGGCTGAAATCTAAATGTACCATAATTATGTTCAGGAGTGGAGTGTTTGGGCAGAAAAAATGCCCAACATGCCTAAACACGTGTAAATTCGCCTAAATGCTCGGCGCATTTAGTGCTTGAGCGTGCATTCATTTCAGTGGCCAGAATAAATTATTATTCTGGCCAATGAAATTAATGAACACCCAAATGTTCACACACCTGATGTAAAGGGGAGCTCTGATGTAAAGGGCAATGCTGCAGACCCTGATATAAGTGGGAACTCTGATGTAAAATGGAATGCTGCGGACTCTGATGTAAGGTCACCAAAGACTACCTTACAACAGAGTTCCCCTTTACACCAGAGTCCACAGCATTCCCCCTTACATCATGGTCTGCAGCATTCTCCTTTACATTAGGCTCCAGAAATCCCCTTTGCACTGTAAGGGGGAATCCTGTAGACTGTGATGTAAGGGGGAACTCTGGATTCGCATGTAAGGGGGAAGGGGCTCTGGTGACAACAGACCCTCTTACCTCAGAGTTCCCCTTTACATCACAATGTGCAGCATTGCCCTTTACATCAGGGCACACAGTGTTCCCCTTTACATCAGGGTCTGCAGAGTTCCCCCTTACACTGTAGGAAAAAATAATAAATGCACTTTTGTTTTCTGCAAAAATATGTGTATTTAATATTTTTTTTCCTGAAAGGTGATGGAAGCCTTTGAAAAAGATGGAATCGATTGCTAGCCCAAAAAGGTGCAGGCAGGAAGATGGCTAATACTGGCTGCCAGGTGGTGACTCTTATCAGGGGGCGCACCTAGGGTTGGTTTCACCCGGTGCTGGAACACTTGAACTATGATCCATTATGCTCAATCCGCAGATCCGATCCATCCTGCAAGGATCGTCGGCTTGCTTAAAACCTACCTTTCTGTGGAGCGGGTCCGGTGTCACCCCAAGCAAATGGTGTCACCCGGTGCGATGCGCACCTCCTGCACCTTCCTAGGGATGCCCCTGACTCTAATATTTGCTCTCTTGCAGAACTACAGCATCCACTGCTATACAACATGTCCGGGTGTAACTGGTGTTGGCCTCCTGCTGCACTCAGTAAGCCTAGCCGCTGGCCCCTATGTAATCACTATGTCCAGTAATGATGAAGCACCTAGTGGGTTCTACCAAGTGGGTGCTGGCTACAGCACAGTGAGTAGAGCCATAGAGTGTAGCAGGCAACCGGTGTCTGTATCTCTACAATGAGAGAAGATTGGAGTTACCGCCATCTGGACAACAATAATGATGATAAGGTAATAATACGTTAACAATAAAATAGTAAAATAAGTGAGCGCTACAACAATCACAAGCAGCCAAAGCACCAAAAGGTAGACCAAAAACCTCCAGAATAATCAAGGAAAACAAAAAGGTGCTGCGCTGGAATCCCTAAAATCCAATTAAAATGCATACATATAAATTGCACTTAACCCAGATGTGGATAAAAGTGACAAACGTGCACAATGCAAGGTAAAGTGATATTGGTGAGCACTATCAATGAGGGTTACCCCTCATGAATACGTGCTTTAGCACGAAACTCATCGAGGAGGAGCCGTGTGCAGTGACCCTTTGCCGCCGCAACGGCGTGGAGGTCCGGCGGCCATCTTAGCATTCCACATGGTCAGTGTTTTATTTGTCTTTTGCTTATAATAAATGAATGTTGCTTGGAAATACTGCACTATGGGCTTCCTTCTTTTTGGCTCCTTGTGAGCGGATACCTGTACAAAGCCCATCCAGGAGTGAGGCCTAAGGTGCTGCAAACTGCCCAGGGGAAGGGGATCCATAACAGTTTGTGACCAGACCAGGCTGACCCGGTTCCGATAGGAGATTCCAGCAGACATCCTTGAGCTTTACCTTACATATATGCACATAAAAGTTGTGCATCTGGTGAGTGCGTATTCCTAAAAATTTCATGGCACATCACCAGAATGTTGTAAGGAGCACTTGTCTGAGACCTTCTCAGATGGATCATCACTTCTAAAGCACTTTATGAACTGTTTTATAGGACTGTGTATCATCATGAACACCTAGCACATTGATAGTGCTCACCAATATCACTTTACCTTGCATTGTGCACGTTTGTCACTTTTATCCACATCTGGGTTAAGTGCACATTATATGTATGCATTTTAATTGGATTTTAGGGATTCCAGCTCCGCACCTTTTTGTTTTCCTTAGGTAATAGTAAGTTGTTAAACCCAAAACCAAAAAATTTCATATATTGTAGCTCCCAAACCCAGAGTTTGTTTAAACAAAATATGCTACCAAGATAACGTAAAGCTGTCAGTATACTCACTGCACCATCAGGGAGTAGTGTTGTGGATAGACAGGGAAGTCATCCAAGTTGCCAGGAAGGAGCAACAGTGCAAGGAATTAACTTTTAACTTTGACTTTCAAGCTAACTGTAGGGGCCCTGCCATAAGATGGAGTGTCCCTAATTACATTTAGTACATTTTGAAGCCCAGGCTTATTCCTGTTATTGCTGAGGAAGTTCCAGTGACCAGTGTGGAAAGGACAATCACTGAGCTATGAATATTTGTCTGACCCAACCAGGGCGGACTGACAACTCATGGGGCCCCCGAGCAATAGTGGATCATGGGGCCCCTGTGTCCTTGCCCAAACTCAAAAAAGCCTATAAAAAAGGTACCAGGGGCATCTCATGGGGCCCCCTACTGACCTTGGGCCCTCGGGCAGTGCTCAAGTTTCCAAATGGTCAGTCCACCCCTGGACCCAACCAATCTCTGAGGTCTTTGTTCAGAGGTATGATAAAAATTTGGAGCCCTTTCAAGAGTGTTCTTCCCTCTCCACCTGGGCTTTTGCCTGGAGAAAATGTGTCACCATCTGGGATCAGGCTCGGAGGCCAGTGGCTGTGGTAGTAGAGAGGTTCAAGCAGTGATCAGCTGGATAAATACACAATCAGATATCCTAGCAGATGATGCGGGCTCACCCAAGGTGCAGGGTCTAAGCACTCGCCGATCTTCACCAGAGCTCCTGATGGTGGAGATGGGTTTTGTTGCATGCCAACAAGGGCAAATTTACCACAAGGCATTTGCCTAGGACGGCATTTTTCAGGGGGGCAGCACTGCCCCCGATAGAAGGGACACATGCGGCACAGGGACCAGGTGGGATCTGAGAGAGGCTGCAGACTGCTTCATGTGTTTGCAGAGCCCGTCTCTTGTTCCCAGGGATGTCCAGAGCTGCGAAGGTTAGTGTCTTCCTCTCTCTCTCCAGGAAGGTCACGGGTTGTATGTTAGTGGAAGGCTCTCTCAGGTGGGGGAAGGCAGGGGTGTTGTTGATTAATGTCAGGCTCTCTCCACGGGGGGGGTGTTGGTCGGTGTCAGGCTCTCTCTCCCCCGGGGGGGGGCTCTGAATTTCTTTGTTGCCTAGGGCAGCACAAAAGCAAAATACACCACTGCATGCCAATGCTAGGTCGGGGTGTGACCCTGACTGGGTATCTACGCCAAGATGGTGCTTCCCACGCTCTGGAATAGGAGGCAAGTGACTATGGCTGTAGCTACCCCAAAAAACGACAACACCAGTGTTTGGAGTAAGCAAGAAGGACTGACTTAATTACTAAACAGCACCTCATTTATATACAAAAACCTTCCCCTTAGACAGGTATGGCACACGTTACAAGTTCCAGGAGAAAATGACATTACATAAACAAATAAGCAATCAAACACAAGAAAACAATGGATTCCTTCCCGGCACCTAGCAGCCCTAACTCTGGAGATGATTAAACAAAGTGAGAGTTTATTACCTACACCTAATTACAGCAAACAATAATTGATGCGAGGAAACCTGTAACAGAAAATAAAGTTTCTTAACCCTACCTACAGTTAGGTCCATATATACTTGAACACAGGAACAATTTTAGTTTTTTTCAGGTACTTACCAAATTATATTCAAGCTATAGTTATATAATCATAAAATTCAATAAAACCGGCGCCTAATATATAAGGACAATAAGTGTAAATCAATATGTGAAAAATAACAATTAATGCTGCTGTTCAAAAGTGAAAAACACTATAACATAAATTGATCAATAAAACAGCGCAAAAAATATATATAATTAATATAAAGAAAAAAGTCCACAATCCAAAATAATCCATGATTAAGTGCTTCAATAAAAGAACTCCATGCCAAAAAGAAGAAAAGTCCAATAAGAAATATATATCCCGTTCCTCAAAAAATACAAGGTAATTACACCACGTAGTGCTCAGTGATCCCTCCCTTGTGGAATCCACACTCACCAGATATGATGGACTCCTAGCTTTTAGGGCTTAAGAGTCAAAAACGCTTATTACTGGTGAGATGTGCTCACAGATATCCAGCATTCAGTGGAGTATAGATGCAATTCATCAATGTATTCCAAGATTCATCTTCGGGCAAAGGGGAAGTAGAAAGGACACTAATAGTATAATACTGTTTAGCTTCTTTATCCTCCTAGATTGTAAGCTCGAAAGAGCAGGGCCCTCAATCCCCTCATGTTTTGCATCGTATTGGTATTGTTCTGTCACATGTTCTGTCCCCCTTTGTAATGTACAGCGCTGAGCGAACTATTGGCGCTTTATAAATACTGTATAATAATAATAATATTCAAATAAAACAGCGATACATATTGAACTCACATTCTCTAAACAACATATGAGCCTTAAGATAGTATATTATCCACAGCCTTCAACCACTAGTCAAAATGGCTCTGGAGTGCCGCTGTTCATGCATGCTCAACTCACTGGACGTAGCGTCCCACAACCTAGCTGGAACCGGAACGCACCAATGCGTTTCGCCCCTCCTCCAGGGTGTCCTCACAGACAGTAATCTCCGGTCCCTGCTTGTAAGATATACTCTACGAGCGCCCCTCCCCTCTTAATGACTCACTTCCTGTTGGGTGTATTGGCTTCAGATCGATGGTCCTAAATACTACTTCCTACTCCCAACCATACCGATCAACATCTATTGTTATAAATAACATGAAAATATATGAAAAAAATAAATTACAAAATGGTATATTAACCTCCCTGGCGGTATTCCCGAGTGTAGCTCGGGGTAGAGTTTCAGTACCAAAAGCGGTAACCCTGAGCTACACTCGGGCTTACCATGCAGCATTGCATAGGGAGTCCCTGCAGCGCTTACCTTGTCCTTCGCTCCCGCGATGCGTCCCCTGCAGTGTCCCCGGCCATCTCCTTCAGCCGATGCCGGCATCCGGCTTCCGTGTTCCGGTCCCTGTGACGTCGGGACGTACGAGCGCCGGAACCGGTGGCAAATTTGAAATTTAAAAAAAGAATTTAATTTTTTTAAAAATGATTATTACAAAGTAAAACATTGCTGTTTCAAAACATTTCACATATATTTTGTCCCGAGTGCTTTGTCCTGTCCCCTGCCTGCATTTTGACTGTTCTTTCTGCCTGGAAACTTAGAAAAGTCCATGGCGTCCAAAAAGCGTCCCTTTATGTCAAAAGCGGTTTTAGACCGGCTAGAGAACAGTGATAGTAAATCAGAACCACTTGCAGAATTGAGTGATAATGATTTGTGGGGGAAATTCATCATCAGACACTGAAAACGATTCTGCGACTTTGCTCAGCGATGTGCGAACTTGGCGCTCTATTTCAAATTTCAGTGTTTTTGGTTTGATTATATTATTTAATAAAATTTATTATTATTAGATTATTATTTTTTAAGATTATTTATTAAATTATAATTTATAATTTTGTGTTTCAAGTTTTATGCTACCCGGGATGTTTACTAGACTCTTGTTCGGACAGATTTCAGTGAGTTATTCCTAAATTACAGGCCTACAATAAAAAAACTACATATTTCCATGCAAAATAATGGTACCGCTTTCAGCACCAAAAATATGAAATAATCATACCGCCAGGGAGGTTAATATTCTAATAGACATAAAATATATATAAAATAATCAGATAAAATAATTGTGAAGATCGCCAAGGAACCATGCTCCAGATAGAAAAAAAGGAAGAAGCTACCTTCAAGTTGCGGACAGGGCACAACCAGTCATATTTATAACTATCCTACCACCCCATAAGAACCGCAGGGTTACATACAAAAATTATATTACCAGTTTGAAAGAAAACAATTCAAATCTATCTCTATATTCAACCCCTTAGGGACTAAAATGCCTAATCTGAGAATCCATCTGGTTTCGTTTTCTGAGATTGATTTCTTTAAATCGCCTCCTCGCCAATAAGGCTCCATTTTATCAATTCCAGAAAACTTCAAAAGGGTAGGGTCCCTATTATTAAAATTTCTAAAATGGTAAGACAGACTATGATGTCTAAAGCCCTTTTTGATGTTTCTGATATGTTCACTCAAATGTATAGCAAGCTTTCTAGTGGTTCTCCTTACATATTGCAATTTGCAATGACATTCTAAAAGATAAGTAACATGAAATATATTTTTTAATCTTATAGGTCTCTCCTTTTACATAAGACTGAAAACTATCTATCTTCTTAGTTTTACCCCCCATTGTCCTACAAGCTAAACATTTACCACATCTAAAGAAGCCTATTTAGTCTAAGAAGGTACTTTTCAAGGGGAGGGTCAGGAACATTTCTGGCAAATTTATTTCTCAAAGTGGGTGGTTTTGTATAAATAAATCTCTGTGTTTTGGGAAAATTATTTTAAGGACATTATCCTGCAAAAGGATTAACCAATATTTCCTAAATATATCCTCAATCAGACTATGCTGTTTGGAATAAGCTGTAATAAATGCTACTCCATAATCTTCCACTTTCTCTATTTTTTAATAATTCTCCTCTATCCATTTCCTTTACCAGATTTTTTTTATTTTTATAAGTATATTTTATAAGTATTTTTTATTTTTGTAAGTATTTTTATATTGTTTTTCTTCGAACCTTTATATAAGAATATCTGTTTGTTCCTCATAGTCACTACTCTCATCACAATTCTGATTAATTCTCAGAAATTGACTCTTAGGAATCGTATTTAGCCATCTAGGATGATGGCAACTATGTTTGGAAATGTATCCATTCCTATCCACATTCTTAAAGTGAGTTCGGGTAAAAAACGTTTTTTCTTTTCTATATATAGTGAGGTCCAAAAAAATTGATGGACTCCCCATCAATATTTTTTCAAAAGGAAATGTTATACTTGTTCATACCCATTTGGTTAATAAACTCCACAAGAGATTCCTGAGATCCTTTCCAAATAATACAAATATCATCGATATATCTTTTATATAGCTTTAATTCTGATCTCTTTTTTCTATATATCGATTCATGTTCCCATTTGCTCATAAAAAGGTTAGCTGCTGAGGGTGCATACTTTGCTCCCATAGCAACTCCTTTCTTTTGCCTATATTATTTACCTCTATGAAAAAAAATATTATGCCCCATAGCTAAATCTAAGATCTAAAAATCTTTTTGTTTACTCTTCAAATTGGTACTTTTTTGTAGGGCCCACACCACAGCTTCTAGGGCATTATCATGTCTAATATTAGTATACAAAGAGGTAACGTCTACACTTGCCATAATGACATTGCCCTCAATATTTACATCTCTCAATATGTTTATAAGATCCTTACTATCCTTAAGATAAGCAGGGTATTTCTGAGCAATAGGTTGAAGAAAGGTGTCTAAATATTCACCAGTCCTTGCAAACAAGGAGTCAACACTACTAACTATTGGTCTTCCTGGTGGCTTTTTTTTGTTTTTTATGTGTTTTTGGTAATTGGTAAATAACTGGAACAATAGGAGCATCAGGTACCAAATTTCTTGCCTCCTTTTTATTTACCATACCTTCTCTTTCAACCAATGTGATAAGTCTTTTCAGTTTGGCTTTATATTTATTAGTAGGATTTCCTTTAAGTTCTTCATATGTCTCCCTGTCCTTTACCAATCTATTAAGTTCATTCTCATAGTCATTCTTATTAAGAATTACCACACCTCCACCTTTATCTGCTGGCCTTTTTACAATTTATTTTTTCTTTTCTTACTGCCCCTGGATCAAATCTCTTTTTTGTTTGATAGGGGGAATAGTTAATACTTCCAAATCATGTTCCACCATCTTTTTAAAAGCTTCTACACAACAATAGTATTAATCTTAGGATTGAAGGTGGACTTATTTCTCAAATTAGTGTGTACATAATTCCCATCATCCTGCCTGGCTGTTGCCCCTATCTTTTCCCAATATTTCTTAATATTAACCTTTCTAATAAACTTCTTCAGATCTGCGAATGTATCCAATTTATCTAAATTCCTATCCGGAGCATATTTTAAGCCTAATTCCAACACTTTTAATTCTTCTTTGGTAAAAATAGCATCAGTAAGGTTGAAATTACCCTGCCTTGCACTTCTCTTTTCCTTTTTTCCCTTCCCCTCTCTACAGCCCCTTCTTCTTGTCTTCCTCCATTTCCTCCATTTCTTGTAAGGTATCCTACATAGGGTGTTGGGTGATCTTGTCTCCAACTCCCCCTTCCTCTCTCCAGAGGGAATTAGGGACTTCCCCTTCCCCCTTAAATTGGATCCTCCCCTTTCTCTCCAAGGAGGGCTTCCATATCCTCTCTTTTGAAAATCCCCTCTAAAAGGATATAGTTATATAATGGATATGGGTTAAAAATGCACACTCTCAGGTTTAATTTGAGGGTATGTACATGCCCTACAGGCACCTCATGTATCTGTCTGTACACCCAGGAAACCGCTGTTACAGGAGCCAGGCTCCTCACGTTCTGCAGAGTACCTGCCATTAATTCCACGTGTTCAGTGTCTCTGGTACTAAGAACCACCAAGGATTGGCTAATCCTAGGATATTTCTGAAGAGGCTGCCTACTGTGCCGTTATCCATCAGTGAGGGGGATTGATCCATCGCTGGACCCTATACCTTCAGGAGGGGGTCCTGGTTCCCGGTTGGTGCAATATTGCTTGAACAAGCGCTTTGACCCTGTGGGGTCGCTTCATGGAGGTGAGGGGGCATTTCACCCAGTGTCGGATCTCCTTCCATGTATAACCTTTCAAACACCAGCACTATTTAAAGGACTATAGAACACCTCCACCGTTTATAGGTGGTCTTGGACTTTATAGTTTCGGTTGGATCGTTATAAGTTTATGAGACTCACTATATTTGTTGGATCATTTATATACAGTTTTGGACTTTTTTTGATCCAATATCCAAGTACCGCCCAGCACGCACACTCCGCTCCTCACAAGACCTCCTTCTCTCTAGTTCCCTGGTCTCCTCCTCCCATGCCCGCCTCCAGGACTTCTCCAGGGTGTCACCCATCCTCTGGAACTACCTGCACCAACCCATCAGATTATCACCTACTCTCCTCTCCTTTAGGCGCACCCTGAAAACCCATCTCTTCAGGGAAGCCTACCTCGCCCCCTGCTAACTTGCTGACCTCCTCCACTCTTCCTACCACTCCATCCCCCACAGCTATCTCCTCCTGTGCCACCATCCCCTCCCTCCTAGATTGTAAGCTCGAAAGAGCAGGGCCCTCGATCCCCTCATGTTTTGCATTGTATTGGTATTGTTCTGTCACATGTTCTGTTCCCCTCTGTAATGTACAGCGCTGAGCGAACTATTGGCGCTTTATAAATACTGTATAATAATAATAATAATAATCCATTATTATTATTATATGTCACGGATTTATGTTTGTGTCACTTATCTTATAATTTATCCCCTATTTTGGGGTCACAAATAATAGGTTCACTCTTATTTATACTCTTCTACCTCTATTTCCCAGCTACAGGATTACGGTATATAAGCTTTGCAGCTTATACTTTTTTCACCATATACAGCATTGTATTAGTGTCACTTATTCACTAATTCTTCATCTTATCTCCAATTAGGGGTCACTGTTATATGGTTCACCTTTAATCATACCAATTTATATTTTGGTCTGAGTTTTTTGGCTGATTAATTTTCCAGCAACTGTGTTGCGTCATATTAGCCTTGTGGTCTTTTCACCATTCACCACTTTTTTATAGATTCTTCTCAATTTATACTATGTGCACTACGTATGTGTTTATTATTATACAGTGTTTATATAGCGCCAAAGGGTTTGCTCAGCGCTGTACATTGTAGTGGGGGACAGTACATGAGACAATACAGTAACAAAACAAAACACGAGGGGTTCGAGGGCCCTGCTCTTTCGAGCTTACAATCTAGGAATCTATGTTTATACTCTGTTATTTTCTATAGCCACCATCAGTTGGCACACAGTATACCTGAAGGTATATTTTCACATCACAGCACTATTTTAGTGCATATTTAGCACTGCCGTGTTATGATCCCATTTGTGGATTTTATCACTATTTATATTGGCACCATTTATGGTTACGAAGGATTGTCACCTATAGTCACCTATTTACCATTAATGGTGTACCTAGGTTACACCTTATATTTATTATCTTGGGTATTTTTTCACTGTTATCCATTATTTTGGATTTTTCATGTGCATTCTATTCTTCATTTATTTTTGGTGATTCCATTTTATATGTTTAATTTGTGAGGATTAATTTTTTTGATTGTATTTATTTTCTTGATTATGTGATATACATATAATTATTATTAGCGCAGCACCAATTATTTTTCATTTAAAATTGGAGGAAGGGTTTAGGAACTACAGCTCTTAAGAGCAGCCATCCCCCCTTTTCAAGGGGCCAAAAGTAATTGGACAATTGAATCAAAAGCTGTTTCATGGCCAGGTGTAGGCTACTCCTTTGTTATTTCTTCATCAATTAAGCAGATAAAAGGTCCGGCGTTGATTCTAAGTGTGGTATTTGGATTTGGAATCTATTGCTGTGAACCTACATCATGCGATCAAAAGAGCTGTCCATGCAAGTGAAACAGGCTATTGTAAGGTTTCAAAAATGAAACAAATCCACCAGAGAGATAGCAGCAACATTAGGAGTGGCCAAATCAACAGTTTGGTACATTCTAAGGAAAGAAGAACGCACTGATGAGCTAAGCAACATAAAAAGGCATGGACGTTCATGGAAGACAGCAGTGGTGGATGATAGCAGGATCCTTTCTATGGTAAAGAAAAACCCATTCACAACATCCAGACAAGTAAAGGACACTATCCAAGTATGGGCGTATCATTGTCTACAATCAAGAGAAGACTTCACGAGAGCAAATACAGAGGGTTCACCTCAAGGTACAAACCATTCATAAGCCTGAAGAATAAAAAAACCAGATTAGACTTTGCCAAAAAACATCCAAAAAAGCCAGACCAGTTCTGGAAAAGCATTCTTTGGACGGATGAAACTATGATTACTCTGTACCAGAATGACGGGAAGAAAGAAGTGTGGAGAATGCTTGGAACTGCTCATGATCCAAAGCACACAACGTCATCTGTAAAACATGGTGGAGGCAGTGTGATGGCATGCATGGCTTCCAGTGGCACTGGGTCATTGGTGTTTATTGATCATGTGACAGAAGACAGAAGCACCCAGATGAATTCTGCAGTGTTTAGAAATAAACTGTCAGCCCAGATTCAGCCAAATGCAGCAAAGTTGATTGGACGGCGCTTCACAGTACAGATGGACAATGATCCAAGACACACTGCAAAAGCAACCCAGGAGCTTCTGAAGGAAAATAAGTGGAATATTCTGCAATGGCCAAGTCAATCAACTGATCTCAGCCCAATTGAGCATGCATTTCACTTGCTGAAGGCAAAGCTAAAGGCAGGAAAACCCACAAAGAACTGAAGACAGCTGCAGTTAGAGCCTGGAAAAACATCAGAAAGGAAGAAACCCAGTCTTTGGTAATGTTCATGGGTTCCAGACTTCAGGAAGTCATTGCAGTAAAGGATTCTCAACAAAATATTAAAAATGAAAATTTTATTTATGATTATATTCATTTGTCCAATTACATTTGAGCCCCTGAAAATGGAGGAACTGTGTATAAAAATGGTTGCATTGCCTAAAATTTGTACTTGATATTTATGTTCAACCCCTTGAGTTAAAGCTGAAAGTCTGCGCTTCAAATTCATTTGGATTGTTTCATTTTAATTTTTCTCTGGTGGCATACAGAGCCAAAAGTATGAAAATTGTGCCTGTGTCCAAATATATATGGACCTAACTGGAATTCACCCCCTGCACATAACACATTACCCTAGGATAATAGTTCCACTATGCACAGTATGCCAAGGGGTCCCAGAAACAGTCCCTCCAGCCCTAACTTCATGGAAAGGGTAGTGGGTATAATTCATGGCCAGCCAGGTACCCAGGGAAGTGATATAACCCTCTTGGGAAAAACTTCCTTGTAACCCCAAGAAGGAGTCTTCTTAGTCCTGGGTCGATAGTTGGTGAGAAGGAGGCTGGCCCCCAGGTCCCACCAGGATCCAAAGTCACAGTGGTTTCTATGATAGCTAGCGGAAAGCAGATTGGGAACAAGCATTAGTGTACTCAATGAACAAGCCAAAATTTCAGTAACAAGTAGTAGCTGGATTCAGGGGTGGACTGACAACTCATGGGACCCACACTCAAACCGCACCCAAAAAAGCCTATGAAAGGTACAAGGGGCATCCCATGGGGCCCCCTACTGACCCTGGGCCCTCGGCAGTGCCCACGTGCCCAAATGGTCAGTCCGCCCCTGAGCTGGAATCAGTCAGAAGCACAGTTGGTGAACATGCCAAGGGTCAGCAATAAGTGACAGTAAAGAAAAAGGACAGCAGCAGGAACACAGGTAGCAAGATATTGGCTGAAAAGAGCACAATAATATGGAAAACAAGAAGTGCAAGGACATGGGGGTGGCACAGTGGCTTAGTGGTTAGCACATCTGCCTTGCAGTA